>NW_023996233.1:0-52486 GCF_015586225.1 Lucilia sericata | reverse complement strand
TAGTTAGTGACTGGTTCTTAGACCTTTGTCCCGATTTGTACGCAATAACCTGGTTCCTGCACTCACGATTAAAACTTGAAAAAATTTGCTTTAACCAAAACCAGATATCCTTTTTTTAATTTTTAAATTCCCATTTCCTTTATATAAAATCTCTTAATATGGTAGCCCTCTCTATCTATGTCTCTCCTCAGTACTCAACTGGGTTTATTATTTGTTATTTATTTGGGTGTGTATGAGTGCATGAATTTATTGTTGTTGATGTTTGCTTCTGTGTAGCCGGGTCTTCCTTAATTTCTGTTTATTTTCCAACAACGATGAGATGCAGGAGGCACAATTTAAAAGGGAAGAGTAAAATTCGTGAGTGAGTGTGTGTGAGTATAGAAAAAGCATCGAAATGCAGCTTTTTTTATTGGGTTAAAATGAGAAGAAGAACAAAAAAGGAAAAAAACATGATAGAAATTAACATTTTAAAGATTTTCGTGAATTTTGCACTAAAAAATATTGATATTTCCACTAGAATTTTATAAAACAGGAATTTTTGCCAAAATATTTTACATAAAATAGCAACAAACGTATTATTTTTATTAAAAATGTCCATTAATATTGCTTTACTAACACATACGGCTTTACTTTTAAATTAATTTTGCACTTTTTAATACATTATTTAAATGCACTTGATAGGATTTTTATTTAGTATTTCTTTAAATTATTTATTTTATAAAATATTTATTTAATACTTTTAAAGTTTTCTAAATTATTTAGCAATTTCTTTTCTATTATAGTTTGTCTTTTTTCACTTAAATATTTTTTTCAGTTTATTGCCTTGTTTTTATTCTTCTGGCCGTCCGCTTTATTTTATGAAAATGTGCATTTTTATAAAAATTTTGACAACTACGAACACTTTTGATTTGTGTGAGTATGCAACGTTATTGTTATTGTTGTTTTATTTTCTTCCTCTTCAATTTTTATTGGGACACTAATACCCAACAAAACAAAAAAAAGCAGAAAAACTAACATCCCCAAACCGTTATTTAGCAACAGCACTACATCATAAAGGAAAAAGCTAACACTACTACTGCACTACTGCAAGTTTTACCAATAACAAATTCTAAGAGAGTTGGAGAGTAGAAGAATTCAAACATTTATAAATAACGGCGTGTGTAAGGAGTGCAAGTGTAAATGCGTGTGTTAAAATAAACAAACACTTTTTTGCTTTGCAACACTCAAACAAACCTGTGTCGGCAGGAAATGCAGGACAAATTGTATACAGAGAGAATTTTATGCAATGTTTATAAAAGAGTTTAAATAATAAGAGAGCTTTAATATATTAGATTTACTCCTGTTAAAAGCTGTGTAAATAAAAAAGTAACGTTGTTTTAAAATTACAAAAAAGGAATTTCATATATTCTAAAGCGGTTTTGTTAGAAAAAATTTAAATATTATGAAATTGAGAGAAATTTTGCTTTAAAAAAGAAAGATAATTATTACTGCATAATTTCAGTAATTTCTAACAATTTTATCAAAATAAAAAAAAACTAAATCCCTTTGCGCATTTAACAGAGCATTTTAGAAAAAAAAGAGAATTTAAGAGAAATAGCAAAATACACAAGTTTGTTACTTTTGTTTACAAAGCAAGAGCAAAAGCTGTTTATTTACCAAAAGCTTTTGTTAATTGAACGAATCAACTGCTATACTAACGGGAAACGGAAGACAAAGTAAAACAAAGAAGAAGAAAAGATAACTAACTAACTAACTAACTAACTAACTAACTAACTAACTAACTAACTAACTAACTAACTAACTAACTAACTAACTAACTAACTAACTAACTAACTAACTAACTAACTAACTAACTAACTAACTAACTAACTAACTAACTAACTAACTAACTAACTAACTAACTAACTAACTACTAACTAACTAACTAACTAACTAACTAACTACTAACTAACTAACTAACTAACTAACTAACTAACTACTAACTAACTAACTAACTAACTAACTAACTAACTAACTAACTAACTAACTAACTAACTAACTAACTAACTAACTAACTAACTAACTAACTAACTAACTAACTAACTAACTAACTAACTAACTACTAACTAACTAACTAACTAACTAACTAACTAACTAACTAACTAACTAACTAACTAACTACTAACTAACTAACTAACTAACTAACTAACTAACTAACTAACTAACAACTAACTAACTAACTAACTAACTAACTAACTAACTAACTAACTAACTAACTACTAACTAACTAACTAACTAACTAACTAACTAACTAACTAACTAACTAACTAACTAACTAACTAACTAACTAACTAACTAACTAACTAACTAACTAACTAACTAACTAACTAACTAACTAACTAACTAACTAACTAACTAACTAACTAACTACTAACTAACTAACTAACTAACTAACTACTAACTAACTAACTAACTAACTACTAACTAACTAACTAACTAACTAACTAACTACTAACTAACTAACTAACTAACTAACTAACTAACTAACTAACTACTACTAACTAACTAACTAACTAACTAACTAACTAACTAACTAACTAACTAACTAACTAACTAACTAACTAACTAACTAACTAACTAACTAACTAACTAACTAACTAACTAACTAACTAACTAACTAACTAACTAACTAACTAACTAACTAACTAACTAACTACTAACTAACTAACTAACTAACTAACTAACTAACTAACTAACTAACTAACTAACTAACTAACTAACTAACTAACTAACTAACTAACTAACTAACTAACTAACTAACTAACTAACTAACTAACTAACTAACTAACTAACTAACTAACTAACTAACTAACTACTAACTAACTAACTAACTAACTAACTAACTAACTAACTAACTAACTAACTAACTAACTAACTAACTAACTAACTAACTAACTAACTAACTAACTAACTAACTAACTAACTAACTAACTAACTAACTAACTAACTAACTAACTAACTAACTAACTAACTAACTAACTAACTAACTAACTAACTAACTAACTAACTAACTAACTAACTAACTAACTAACTAACTAACTAACTACTAACTAACTAACTAACTAACTAACTAACTAACTAACTAACTAACTAACTAACTAACTAACTACTAACTAACTAACTAACTAACTAACTAACTAACTAACTACTACTAACTAACTACTAACTAACTAACTAACTAACTAACTAACTAACTAACTAACTAACTAACTAACTAACTACTAACTAACTAACTAACTAACTAACTAACTAACTAACTAACTAACTAACTAACTAACTAACTAACTAACTAACTAACTAACTAACTAACTAACTAACTAACTAACTAACTAACTAACTAACTAACTAACTAACTAACTAACTAACTAACTAACTAACTAACTAACTACTAACTAACTAACTACTAACTAACTAACTAACTAACTAACTAACTAACTAACTAACTAACTAACTAACTAACTAACTAACTAACTAACTAACTAACTAACTAACTAACTAACTAACTAACTAACTACTAACTAACTAACTAACTAACTAACTAACTAACTAACTAACTAACTAACTAACTAACTAACTAACTAACTAACTAACTAACTAACTAACTAACTAACTAACTAACTAACTAACTAACTAACTAACTAACTAACTACTAACTAACTAACTAACTAACTAACTAACTAACTAACTACTAACTAACTAACTAACTAACTAACTAACTAACTAACTAACTAACTAACTAACTAACTAACTAACTAACTAACTAACTAACTAACTAACTAACTAACTAACTAACTAACTAACTAACTAACTAACTAACTAACTAACTAACTAACTAACTACTAACTAACTAACTAACTAACTAACTAACTAACTAACTAACTAACTAACTAACTACTAACTAACTAACTAACTAACTAACTAACTAACTAACTAACTAACTAACTAACTAACTAACTAACTAACTAACTAACTAACTACTAACTAACTAACTAACTAACTAACTACTAACTAACTACTAACTAACTAACTAACTAACTAACTAACTAACTAACTAACTAACTAACTAACTACTAACTAACTAACTAACTAACTAACTAACTAACTAACTAACTACTAACTAACTAACTAACTAACTACTAACTAACTACTAACTAACTACCTAACTAACTAACTAACTAACTAACTAACTAACTACTAACTAACTAACTAACTACTAACTAACTAACTAACTAACTAACTAACTAACTAACTAACTAACTAACTAACTAACTAACTAACTAACTAACTAACTAACTAACTAACTAACTAACTAACTAACTAACTAACTAACTAACTAACTAACTAACTAACTAACTAACTAACTAACTAACTAACTAACTAACTAACTAACTACTACTAACTAACTAACTAACTAACTAACTAACTAACTAACTAACTACTAACTAACTAACTAACTAACTACTAACTAACTACTAACTAACTAACTAACTACTAACTAACTACTAACTAACTAACTAACTAACTACTAACTACTAACTAACTACTAACTAACTAACTAACTAACTAACTAACTAACTAACTACTAACTAACTAACTAACTAACTAACTAACTAACTAACTAACTAACTAACTAACTAACTAACTAACTAACTAACTACTACTAACTAACTAACTAACTAACTAACTAACTAACTAACTAACTAACTACTAACTAACTACTAACTAACTAACTACTAACTAACTAACTAACTAACTAACTAACTAACTAACTAACTAACTACTAACTAACTAACTAACTACTAACTAACTAACTACTAACTAACTAACTAACTAACTAACTAACTAACTAACTAACTACTAACTAACTACTAACTACTAACTAACTAACTAACTAACTAACTAACTAACTAACTAACTAACTAACTAACTAACTAACTACTAACTAACTAACTAACTAACTAACTAACTAACTAACAACTAACTACTACAACTAACTAACTAACTAACTACTACTAACTAACTAACTAACTAATTAACTAACTAAACTAACTAACTAACTAACCAACCAACTAACTAACTAACTAATATATGTGTAAATCTTACTACTGTAAATATGTAAATCAATAACGTTCCCTTGGAACACATACCTTTTTTCGAAATATTCTTAAAGATAAAGAAAAGCGAGAAAAATCATTTCTTCCCAAGCTCCTTTTCACAAAAAGAAGCTTAAGAGCTTTTTTAACAACAAAATTACTTAAAGCCTTTTTTTTAAACGCCGTGCAACGGATAACGAAACAACAGAGAATTACAAAAGAACTTTCGTTAAGTTGAAAATTTCATTGACATTTCGTTTTTATGCTAAATAAACACTTTAACACTTATTTTCTATTAAACAAAAGCAGGAATTTAATTAATTAGCACTTTATTTTGTTGGTGAACACATTTTTATATTTACACTTGACCGTTTAACCGCTTTATATGGAAACGAAACCGGCAGCAGCCACTTGCGCACGTCTGACTGCAGCAGAATGTGTAATGAAACTGATTGACAAATAGAACGAAGGATTTTATTACAGAACAGTGTGACCAGGTGTGTGCTAAATGCTAAATTAAAATTTTATAACTATACCATTATAGTCTATTCTATAGTCCAGTCTATGTAGTCTATAGTTTAGTCTACAATTTAGTCTATAGTCTAATACTTTAAAACCCAAATAGTTTGTACTATTTGAAAATTGCGATTTTCCATGCCTGATTTAAATAATCATGAGTTGAAATAATAGTTGTGTTTTGTTGCTAACGTTCAAAGGCAATTTCATATAAATTTAAAATTTATAAACGTTAGGAGTTAACGTGTAAAATTATACAAGTTAATTTTAACGTTGATAAAAGTGCTACCAATTCAAAAATAAAAATACAAATATTAATGTGTTTATGTCAAACAATAAAAAAATATTTTAAAATAAAATTTAAATTACCAAATAAAAAAACCTTTTCAAGAAATTGTAAATAATTTCAAGATTTAGCAGATTTCTTCTGTGGAGTGATGCCAAGTCAGGTAATGTTCGTTTTGTTGCTAACTTTAAGCGTTAACACTCATTGATAGCAACAAAACACAACTAATGTATTTACTAAATTTTTTATAATTTACATTTTGTTTATAAAATCCTTATTCTTAATTGAATTCACTTAATAAAACTAAAGCAACAATCATTTCTCTTCCAAATTTGTTTTTGCTTTTTTCACATCAGTTTCCTAACATTTCTTTGGGTCTGATGTCTGCGAGTGACCTGCTCGGTATTCAGTGTCTTAAAAAACGGTTAAACGGTGTCGAGATTAAAACTAATTTGTAAAATATTAAAATAAATAAATAATTGATAAAATGTTAATATAAATTTATGTAAAAATAATGTGCTAACTAATTTATTTGCTTCAAATCCAATCTCTACTAAATTGTTCTCTTAACAAAAGTCAATTTGTCATTTACTTTTTTGTTTTGTTATTGTATTTCCTTCCCGCCGTTTTATTGCAAAATTTTTGAGTAATTTGTTAATTTCCTTTAATAATCATCTTCCTTAGCATGAATTTGTAGTGTATTGTTGTTGCAATTTCTCCGTTTCTTTTGCTTTTTATTTTTATTAGTAGTTTAGCTTTAGTTTCTTCTTTTATTTAATTGCAAGCGCAAGTGGCTTGAAGAAAATTGTGAAAAAATTGTGAAAATTGTTATAATTATTAAAGTAAATTGTTGAAGCTGTGATAAAATTATAAATTTATTAACGTGTTTTTAGTTTAATATCGGTTTTCATGAAAATAATTGTTAATTTATAAGAAATTTCAAGTGATTGTGTTCGCTGGTTTTCTCGGCAGGTCGTTTGTATGTTCATAAACCCGTTCCTTTATTATTGCTTCAAAGAGTCCGTGTGTGTTTTTGTTTATGAAAAATATTTAAAAAGTTTAAAAGAAATAAGAAAGATCAATATGAAATTAAAATGTTTTTATTATACCCCGGCCCACTAGAAGCCTTTCATTAGTGTCTCCTTGTTTGGTTTATGCGATCAATCGGTTATTGTGTTTTAAGTGAGTCCATGTTGGTTTTTATTAGTTTTATTAATAAAAGGTAATAAATAAAATGTATTAAAATTAAAAAAATTATAAAAAATTTAAGAAATATCTATAAAAATAAGTGTATTTTATACACTATGGCCTGTTTTGTATAAAAAAGTGTTGTGCTCGTATATTAAAATAAATGTTTCTATAATAAAAAGTTTGGAATATCTTTGGAGGAATGCAAAAGTCATCTTTGAGGTAACAAGGTAAGTGAAAGACAAATAATTTTATTACTTTCTTCATAAGTGAAGCTATTTTGCAATATCCTACTCCTAACAGAATGCTGGTGCAAAAGTATCAGACTATTTTCAATATAATAAGTAGAATCAGCTGTTATCATCGGCAGCCCCATCATAATGCTATTCGGAATATAACTACTCCTTTACGTTTACCCTTTAAATCAGTCAAATCGATTCAGGTCCATCTTTTCGCTTTCACTTTTAAAATTGATTCCGGGATGTGTTCTTTCTATAGTTTCTCAACTTTTACACAAATCTGACGTTTAATAACAACTCAATTTTTAGTATCCTTAACATAAACTAACATCTCGCCTTTTCTCTAATAAAAAATTCTCTGTAAATCGTAATACTTACTATAATGATTCACTCTTTATCCAAATAAACTGAAACTCTTTATATTTCAATGCACACCCTTTTTTTCCTCAGTACTCTTTGAAAACTATACAATTTAGCAATAACATTGTTGTTGTTCTTGTTGTTATTATACTTTTCTACCCCAACTCTCACGGGTACAAAGTAGGTCAGGGACGTTGTGCTCATTTTCCAACAAAGCGCAAACAAACTACAACAATAATAAAAACCCTTAACACAAATTCCCTTACACACTTTTTTTAAAACAAACGAAAGCTTTATTGTACATTAAATAATAATGAAAAGCAAACAATAGGAAAGAGAAAAACCCAAAAGAGCATATAAATATTTCAACAGCTCCCGGTAACAGCTAACAGGAAGTTGTTTTTTTTTTTTTTTTGTTTTGCTCCCTTTGGCGGAAACATAAATAAATATTGTTCCAAAATACTCACGTGTCCAGGGCATTTGTATAAAAGTTAACATTTGTTTAAGCAGGCTTTGGTTATTATTTATAATTAATTTTGTTATAAATATAAAATAAAATTCGTAAATTTATTTATTAAATATGGTTTAATAAACATTATAAAATTTTTATATTATAAAGTAGTAGTAGTTGTAGTAAAAAGTATAAATAATATTTATAAAAAATACATTTCGTTAGAAAAGGAAAAAGTTCCCTTGCTGTTATTAGTAAACACAATACATTTATAAAAAAAACATACATAAATCGAGCACCTTAACTTAAACTAAAAAGTTAGTTTTTTGTTGCTTTACAATTTATTGCTTTTTAAAAATATATAATTAAAATTACAAGTTAAACTCTTTTTAAGGCACTTTTATAAAAGGCTTAAAAACAACAAACAACATTTTGGCAGATTTTTTTTTTTTTTTAATTTTTGACAACAAAGTGTGTGTGAAAAAAGGGTAAGAAAAAGTAAATTATTAAATAGGATTTCGAGTATTTATTATAAAGGGCAAAACTTAACGTTTCATTTTTTCTAAAATCGGTACCACCATATCAAATTTAGGTCTTTTACCGGGATCTTCATTCATGCAAATATTTATCAATTTCACCATGTGTGGTGAAGTACCGGGTGGTATTTTAACTCTTAAACCTTCTAAGGCTATCTTCATGCCGCACTCCATGGGTGACCATTCGGCAAAAGGTATTTCACGTGTGGTTAATTCCCACAATAAGACGGCAAAACTCCACATATCACTGGCCTCCCAATTGCGATCGGTGGGTTTACGCTGTAAGGCCTCTGGCGACATCCAGGCTGGTTGATAAATGCGTCCTTTTTCTTGGAAGGAGAATTTGGCATCACCCATATTAATGCGGGCGGTTAAGTCTTCATCGATCTGTGGGAAAATAGAAAAAGTTTAAAGTTTTCAAATTTGTATTTGTTTTATTTGGGAATTATTTAATTAATTACCATAACATGATGACTGTTCAGATGATAAGTGGGTATAATTCTTTCCAAAGAATGTAAATAAGCCATACCTCTAGCTATATCTAAAGCAAAACGTACTGCCTGTGATGTGTCTACTACTACACCGGTGGCTCCATGCAGTAAATTGAATAATGAACCTCGGGGCATGAACTATAAATAAAAATTAATTATAATTTTATACTATGTTATCAAAAAGTTCAGTAAAATCTCCAAAATCAAGAAAAAATTCACTGAAAACTAAAGTTTTCACCCAAAAATACTCATTAACTCATGTTTTTACCAAATCCCCAAATTTCCACCAAAAACTCATGTTTATTCTTTAATAATACCACTTTTCCCCACTCACCTGACTAATTACGACCAAATTTGGCGGTGAATTACTTGCTCCTATAATCGGCAATATATTGGGATGTGAAAATATTCTCAATTTGGGAAACTCTTCATTAAAATCTCTGGATATTCTCGATGTACATTGTCTAACCGATAAAATCTTAGCTATGACATCATTCTTTTGCCAACGGCCACGCCATGTTTCTCCCGAAGGTGTTACCGCCAATTTCGTATGCAAATCCAAATCACCCATACTGATACCTTTGAAACGTGACAAGGTAGCATCACGTGAACGTGTCTTAAAGCCCAACCAACTTTGTTCTTTGAAACTAATCTTTTTCATTTCTTGACCATTACGTTCGGCCAAATCTTGTAAACGTTTAGCCAAACCAGGCTTGGCCTTGTCCAAGGGAGTGTCATCATCCTTATTGGCAATGGTAACAGAGGCTCCGGCATTTACTAAATCTTCACAAATCATATCGTAACCCCAGAAACAGGCATAATGCAAGGGTGTGTTGCCATGTTCATTGACAGCATTAACATCGGAGCGTTCTTTGAGGAGCTATAATGAAAATTTGTTATTTCCTTAATTTGAATAAAGATTTTGAATATGTTGCCTAAATACCATTTGTACTACATCCCGATGACCATGGGCTGCTGCCAAGTGTAGGGGTATGTCATCACCCATATTGGTGGCATTTACACGAGCTCCTCTTTGCAATAAAGTCTCCACTAATTTGCTATGACCCTCTTTGGCACACCAATGTAAAGGACTAAAGCCATGATCATCACTAAAGAACAATAAAAAATTAAAATTTAATAACTTTAAAGGATTTATAATAAAACCTATTAATTAAAAAAGTTCTATTTCACTTTTATAAATTAATAATATCAGTATAATGATAAATTTTTAAAAATTTTAACAAATTTGTTTAATTATTCGGCAACACTTATTCATTTGTTTACATTACTCTCTTTAACATTGAATCACTATTTATTCTCTCTCATCTTATGGACAGAAAAAAGTAGGTGTTCTTGTTGTTATTGTATACAAATATAAAAATTTCTATTAAAAAAATTCATTTGCTAATCAAATTTTTATAAAAATACACACAATGACGTCATGCATTTGCTTATAAGAATAATATAGTCCGAATTATGCTTCATGCAAAACACTTTTAATTAATATTTCTTATTAGAACACTAATGTTCCAACTATTTCTTGTAAATTTACCCCAAATTCATATCATGCTCCACTTCATCAAGCCATAAACGGACTTGTATGGAATTGCCTTCGCGACACCAATGGAAAATATCCTCCATTTTTTAGATTTTTTACGGAAAACACTTTATTTACTTAAATATTAAAGTTATTTTGTTGTAAATTATGATAAATACTAAAATCTATTTATAGTTTTAAAAATTTTCAACAATTTTCATTAAATTAAAAACAGATTGCTTAATAAAAATAAGAAAATTTCTTTAGTGTAAAACTCCCAAATTGTACAATAAAAAAAACTTAACTAAAATGTCAAATGATTTTGACAACTAGCTAAGATTATTATACAGAACACTATTATCTACAAAACTAATAAGGTGAACAAAAAAAGCTTAAATGAAAATAAAAAACAATAAACAGATAAAACAATGAAGGGAAA
This sequence comes from Lucilia sericata, assembly GCF_015586225.1. Lineage (NCBI taxonomy): Eukaryota > Metazoa > Arthropoda > Insecta > Diptera > Calliphoridae > Lucilia > Lucilia sericata. The sequence continues at coordinate 41,311 of NW_023996233.1, read as the reverse complement.
TATTTATAAATAACTCTAAATCTATTAAATAAATAAATAAAATTATTATTATTATTTCATTTTACTTAAAATCATAGCCATTTCTCTTGTTATGTATAACAAACACTGCCTTACCATAATACCGTTTTCCATTAACATAAGGCCGTTTTTACATAAACACCTCTTTCTCGTATTTGCTACTATTTTTAAACAACTGTGCTTGCAATTGTTTACATTTTTTCCTACACAACAACGTGCTTGTCTTAATACTCCAAGAATTTTTTAATTTTTATTGAATTTTTGCAATTAATTAAATAAAAATGAAATTAAGCACCTATAATTTTCTCACCTCCAAAGCTATTAAAGGGGTAAAAGTAGGATATCCCTTAAAATTAACCGTAAGTATAAAGAATAACCCCAAAAATTAACAAAAACTATCGTAACATTTTTATCACGACCACAGATTTCCAAAAAGGATGTTATTGAGGCAGAATTTAATCCTACCTTCATCGAAAGACTTTTACCCAAATTAGATTGGCCTACTGTACATTTGGCGGCTCAAATGGTTAGCATTTTTTTGAAATTTCAAAATAGTTTTTAGTAAATTTTGTATTTCCTCTTTATTAAGGTGGAACTGGGTGATGATATACCGGCCGAACAACCTGCCAATATTGCTGAGAATGAAGAACTATTGCAAAAACTACACCATCTTTTATTAGAAGTAGATGTTTTGGAGGGTCAACTAGAATGTCCAGAAACCGGCCGTGTATTCCCAATTACCGATGGCATACCTAATATGTTGTTGAATGAAGATGAAGTTTAAATCAATTTGCTTTCTTATCTCTCCTTTTTATGTACATTTTTACATATTTGCGAGTAATTAGTTTTATTTGTATGTACTAGTAGAGCTTCTTGTTAATTTAAGTTTATAAATAATATAAAATCATCAGAAAACCAAGCAATATGTTTTTACTTTTGCAACATAACATGTACTAAATTACATGTTAAGTTATGGCCGGTGACAAACGATTTTGAAAGTAGGTTTACAAAATACATATATAAAAAAGTGTGGTTGACTTTTTGAAATACCTAATATTTACTGGGTTTTTAGGTTTGGTCGACATTTTGGGTCAAAATAGAATTTTTATAAAACGTAGACGTGATCGCAGCTTGAGCTTATTTTCTCAATAAACACAGTATTTACTGAATTATAAGAGTTTTTAGGTTTGGTCGATATTTTGGCTCAAAAAAATTAATTTTTAGAAAATGTTGAAGAGATCACAGATTGAGCTTATTTTCTCAAAAAACCCAGTATTTACCGTGTTATAAAGGTTTTTAGGTTTGGTTGACCTTTTGGTTCAAAAGACTGAATTTTTATAAAAAGTAGAAGTGATCACAGATTGAGCTTATTTTCTCAAAAAACCTAGTATTTACTGAGTTATAAGGGTTTTAGTTTGGTCGACATTTTGTCTCAAAATATTCAATTTTTATAAAAAGTAGAAGTGATCACAGATTGAGCTTATTTTCTCAAAAAACCTAGTATTTACTGAGTTATAAAGGATTTTAGGTTTAGTCGATATTTTGGTACAAAATATTGAATTTTTATAAAAAGTAGAAGTGATCACAGATTGAACTTATTTTCTAAAAAAAAACAGTATTTACTGAGTTATACGGGTTTTTAAGTTTGGTGGACATTTTGGCTCAAAATATTGAATTTTTATAAAAAGTAGAAGCAATCATAGAATGAGCTTATTTTCTCAAAAAAAAACTCAGTATTTACTGAATTATAAGGGTTTTTAGGTTTGTTGGATATTTTGGTTCAAAATATTGGTTTTTTGTAAAAAGTAGAAGTGATCACAGTTTAAGCTGATTTTATCAAAATACCCGATATTAGCCGAGGGTTTTTAGGTTTGGTGGACATTTTGGTTCAAAATACGGAATTTTTATAAAAAGTACAAGTGATCAAAAAACCCAGTATTTACTGAGTTATAAGGGTTTTTAGGTTTGGTCGACATTTTGTTTCAAAATATTGAATTTTTGGAAAATGATGGAGTGATCACAGATTGAGCTTATTTTCTCAAAAATCCCAGTATTTACCGAGTTATAAGGGTTTTTAGGTTTGGTCAAGATTTTCGTTCAAAATATTAAATTTTTAGAAAATGCTGAAGTGATCACAATTGATCTTATTTTCTCAAAAAACCCAGTATTTACTGATTTATAATGGTTTTTACATTTTGGTTCAAAATATTGAATTTTTTGAAAAAATAAAAGTGATCACGGATTGAGCTTATTTTCTCAAAAAACCCAGTATTGACTGAATTATAAGTGTTTTTAGGTTTGTTGGACATTTTGGTTCAAAATATTGAATTTTAATAAAAAGTAGAAGTGATCACAGATTGAGATTATTTTCCTAAAAAACCATGTATTTACTGAGTTATAAAAAATGTTGAATTTTTATAAAAAGTAGAAGTGATCACAAATTGAGCCTTTTTTCTCAAAAATCCCAGTATTTGCCGAGTTATAAGGGTTTTTAGGTTTGGTGGACATTTAGGCTCAAAATATTGAATTTTTATAAAAAGTAGAAGTGATCACAGATTGAGCTTATTTACTCAAAAAACCTAGTATTTACCGAGTTATAAGGGTTTTTAGGTTTGGTCGACATTTTGGTTCAAAATATTGAATTTTTATAAAAAGTAGAACTGATAACATATTGAGCTTATTTTCTCAAAAAACTTAGTATTTACCGAGTTATAAGGGTTTTAGGTTTGGTGGACATTTTGGTTCAAAATATGGAATTATTATAAAAATTACAAGTGATCACAGATTGAACTTATTTTCTCAAAAAACTTTGTATTTACTAAGTTATAGGGTTTTCAGGTTTGGTGGACATTTTGGTTCAAAATTGCTTTTTTGTAAAGAGCAATAGATTAAGTTTATTTTATCAAAATACCCAATATTAACCGAGTTATAAGGGTTTTTAGGTTTGTTGGACACTTTGGTTCAAAATATTAAATTTTTAGAAAATGTTGAAGTGATCACAGATTTTTAAGTTTGGTGGACATTTTGGCTCAAAATATTGAATTTTTATAAAAAGTAGAAGTAATCATAGAATGAGCTTATTTTCCTAAAAAAACATGTATTTACTGAGTTATAAGGGTTTTTAGGTTTGGTCGACATTTTGATCCAAAAATGTTGACTTTTTGTAAAAAGTAGAAGAGATCACAAATTGAGCTTATTTTCTCAAAAATCCCAGTATTTACCGAGTTATAAGGGTTTTTAGGTTTGGTCGACATTTTGATCCAAAAATGTTGAATTTTTGTAAAAAGTAGAAGTGATCACAGATTGAGCTTATTTTCTCAAAAAACCCAGTATTTACCGAGTTATAAGGGTTTTTAAGTTTGGTAAACATTTTGGTTTGAAATATTGATTTTTTCGAAAAAGAAGAAGTGATCACAGATTCAGCTTATTTTCTCAAAAAAAACCCAGTATTTACTGAGTTACAGTGGTTTTTACTTTTGGTCGACATTTTGGTTCAAAATATTGAATTTTTAGAAAAAGTAGAAGTGATCTCAGATTGAGTTTATTTTCTCAAAAAACCCAGTAATTACTGAGTTATAAGGGTTTTTAGGTTTGGTCGACATTTTGATCCAAAAATGTTGAATTTTTGTAAAAAGTAGAAGTGATCACAAATTGAGCTTATTTTCTCAAAAAACCTGGTATTTACCGAGTTATAAGGGTTTTTAGGTTTGGTCGACATTTAGACTCAAAATATTGAATTTTTATAAAAAGTAGAAGTGATCACAGATTGAGCTTATTTACTCAAAAAACCTGGTATTTACCGAGTTATAAGGGTTTTTAGGTTTGGTTCAAAATATTGAGTTTTTAGAAAAAGTATAGGTGATCACAGATTGAGCTAATTTTCTCAAAAAACCCAGTATTTTCCGAGTTACAAGGGTTTTTAGTTTTGATAAACATTTTGGTTCAAAATATTGTTTTTTGTAAAAAGTAAAAATGATCACAGCTTATTTACTCAAAAAGACCTAGTATTTACCGAGTTATAAGGGTTTTTAGGTTTGGTCGACATTTTGGTTCATAATATTGAATTTTTATAAAAAGCAGAAGTGATCAGAGATTGAGCTTATTTTCTCAAAAAATCCAGTATTTACTAAGTTATAAGTGTTTTTTGGTTTGGTGGACATTTCGGTTCAAAATATTGAATTTTTATAAAAAGTAGAAGTGATCATAGATTGAGCTTATTTTCTCAAAAATAAGGTTTGGTGGAGCTTTTGTCTCAAAAGACTGAATTTTTATAAAAAGTAGAAGTGATCACTGATTAAGCTTATTTTATCAAAATACGCAATATTAAGCGAGTTATAAGGGTTTTCAGGTTAGGTCGATATTTTGGGTCAAAATAAAATAGAAGTGATCACAGATTGAGCTTATTTCCTTAAAAAACTATGTATTTACCGAGTTATAAGGGTATTTAAGTTTGTTGGACATTTTGGTTTAAAATATTAAATTTTTGAAAAAAGTGGAAGTGATCACAGATTGAGCTTATCCAAAAACCCTGTATTTACTGAGTTATTATGGTTTTTAGGTTTGAATTTTTATAAGATGTTGAAGTGATCACAGATTGAGCTTATTTTCTCAAAAAACCCGGTAATTACCAAGTTGTAAGGGGTTTTAGGTTTGTTGGACATTTTGGCTCAAAATATTTTCCTTCAAATTGTTCTTTAAACACCTTGTGTAGCCATTTAAGGTAACTTTACGGAAGTCTAGCTCAGTTCTTTATTCTTTTACAATACTGACCTTTGTTACTAAATAGAAGTTGTTTAAAACACAATTAACATTTCAACTTCCTTTTAGGAGAACTAAGACCATTTTAGTTTTAACCAACAACAAATGTCGATGAAGCGATAAAAATTAAAAAGCATAAGAAAAACGTGTAAATAATAATTTATTATGGCAATGAAACTTTTCTTTGCCCTCTGTCCGTGGCATTTAAAAAACAAATCAAATAAATTGAACATTTATTGAAAACAAATGCAAATCGGAAATTGTAAATATTCAAACATATGCTACGTGTTTCAAATTATTTGTTCATTTACTTAACTTACAACAAACTTTCTTAACAACAGTAACTTAATTGAAATACAAAATGCTAATTGATTGATGATTTGTTGTTTGATTAATGCTGGCTAGTGTCAACAAAATCAAACATTTCACACTGTTATTTTGTCAAGTCAAGGGGGTAATAAAGAGAGTTTTCATTCAATTTATTTTCTATTAAAATTTACAGTTGTTTTGTTGTATAATTGATCTTTGGGTCACAAAATTTCATTTAATCTGTAAGGGGCCTTTAAAATTTTGAGAACTTAATTAGAATTATTTAAAATTTGTGGGGATTTCAACCTTGTAACACTTACATTTTGACTTACTTACCTGTTCTTTATAATATTTTCAATTAAAACCGGAAGTTTGTTTTGTTGTTTATTTTGGGTGTAGATTTATTTTTGAATTTATTTCATTTTAAAATGAGCTTAACAATTATTATTATTATTTTTTTAAATTTTTGTTGTATATAGTTTTATATATTTAATGAAACACACATATAGCGGATTGTTGCAAGTTTTTGTTCAAATTTGATTTGGTTTTTTGTTTAAAATATTTTTAATTATACTGCTGTTTTAATAGTTTATTAATTTTGTATACAAAAATAGTTTCCAAATTTAGTTTTTTTTGTTTTTATTTAAATTTTTTTTTATATTCTTAAAAATTATTAGCTTATATTGTAATTAAAACTTAATTTTAAATTAAATAAAAAAATTGAAACTGAAAAAAATTATATTTAAGAAAAAATGGCAGACTATTTGAACACAAATAGATGATCACTTTTTTTCGGTTTCTTATTTCTCTTAAGGTTGGGGTAAAGGGGCATTTTTATTATAAAATAAACAAGTGCAAATTATTTTTATTATATTTTTTAAGAAAAGGTTTCAATAAGCAACAAAATAATTTTTTTTTTTAGTTAAAAGTTTTTATAAAAATAAAATTTTTACAAAATTTATATGAAAATTGCTGCTGATTTGATACATTTTGGTAATATATCTCCCTGCTGACCTTTCCTATGATCTTCTCGTCTTCTATAGCAAATATCAACAGTTTCAAATTTTGAGAAAAGCTAAAAACCTTTTCTTATCCTTAAAAGTTTTTTCCTATAGGTTTTGTTCGATTTTAAAGTTATACTGATTAGATTTAATATTCCAATGATGAACTTGGGAAGAAGTGGCGCAGACATTTTTGTAAAACTTTGCCTTTAAAACTTAAGATTAAAAAGTTTCTTACAAAAATTTAAAGATTCTTAAGCTGAGAAATTTCTTAAACTTTTTCGTAGAATTGGAAATTGAAGTTTGTTCTTCAGAATTGTGATCTTAAGGTCTTCCTTGATCTTTACAGGCAAATGCTAAACTATGTTCAATTCCCATTTACATCATTTATTTCATTTATTCCATACATTTGGAGTCTGTACTATATAGCTTTTTTGATTCTAAATTAATTTAGAATTCCTTACTTGAAGATCACCTCTCGATCACTTCTAAAAGCTTTAATTTAGCTTACTTAAGATCACCTCTAAAAGCTTTTGCCAAAAACATTTGCTGCTGCTCGATGTACTTAAACAAATTTGTAACTATTTCGTTCCTCAACTTCGTTCTTAACTTAAGTTTTTCTATAAACTTTCATGAGTCATTAATTTAGAATTCCTTAATTGACGATCACCTCTTGATCACTTCTAAAAGCTTTAATTTACCTTACTTTAGATCACCTCTATAAGCTTTCGCCAAAACATTTGCTTCTACTCAACGTTCTTAAACAAATTTGTAACTATTTCGTTTCTCAATTTAACTTAAGTTTTTCTATAAACTTTCAAGGATTATTAGTTTAGAATTCCGTACTTGAAGATCACCTCTAGATCACTTCTAAAAGCTTTAATTTAGCTTACTTTAAGTCACCTCTACAAGCTTTCGCCGAAACACTTGCTTCTGCTTACTTGAAAATCACCTCTAGAACACTTCTAAAAGCTTTAATTTGAAACATTTGCTTTTGATCAACGTTCTTAAACAAATTTGTAACTATTTCGTTCCTCAACTTCGTACTTAACTTAAGTTTTTCTATAAACTTTCATGGACTCAATTTGAAGTGATTTTTCTGTCTAAAAAACTTTTGAGAATTTTATAAACTTTTGTGGTAATGGTATCGGAACTTAAAAGCTTTTAAAAACTTGTTATACCTACAGCTTTTAATGAACATTGTCTCCTCGATATATTGATGATCTTAAGGACCTGGTTGTAGTTGCTTGCGATTGATCTTTATAAACAAATTTTAAAGCATGATCGATTTTAAATTTTGTTTATAGCTTAGGTCTTCTTATAAGCTTTCATGAGAGAAGATTTAGCTTAACTTTTCTGTCTTCAAATTGCAGAACTCTTAAATAATATTAAAATTAAAGAAAAACTATTCAAATTTGGGAACTTTGATCATTTCCTAATTAAGTAGAAAGATCTTTAAGCTTGTCTTTAAGTAAAGTGGGAAATTTTCTTTAAATACTTGTGTTTTAAGGGAATTAAAATGGTTCCTTTGTCGAAGAACCATTTTAGAAGTCAGAACTTCTTAAGCTTAAATATTTCCTCATGATCTTAATCGGCGCTTTACATGAAACAAAACATTTATAAAAAAAAAACTTTCCCAAATTCATCACTTTCGATTTTTTCTCATTTTATAACAAATCATTAGTTCCTAATTAATATCAATCAATTTTAAGCTTTATATATCTTACATAAAGATTAAATTTGTTCACTTGTTTTAATTTATTTTTTTTATTTAATTTTTTGTCATTTTATTAAGCTTAATATAATCTTCTTAATTTCTTATTAAATTAAACAAAATAATAGTTAAAGAGTAATCATCAATCATCTTTTTAGTTAGAGTAGAAAAAAACTGTATAAGTAGAACTAAAAACAAAATTTGTTAAAAAAAATATTTAATACCTAAATTGACCCTTCTTTCCTCTTTCGTTGTGATACACTCTTAAGGGTGAATAACTGTTGCCATTGCCGGCACCAGTACCATTACCATTAAGGGCACCACCAGCACTGCCATTGCCACCAGTACCGCCAGCACCATTGGCAAAGGTTTGTGAAGCAGAGCCGGACATTAGATCATCCAAATGCACAGGTTTGGCAGCACAACGTGGAGCCAATATTAAATTATAGATAACAAAATAAATAAGGGCAATAATGCAGGCGGTAACAGATAACCATTCAAACTTAATCAAATCATCATCGGTATGAATGCCTTTCTTATCATCGTGCACTAAACCGATCAAAGCACCAAAACCTTTGCCCAAAGCAAAGAAGGCAATAACAGCCAAAGCCTGGCCTGTAGCGGTGAATTTACGTGGCATGGCATGACGCATATACAAAATAATGGTTATCCAAACAATGCCCAAAATTACGGGTTCTATTATTTCCATAAGATTGGTCAACCAATCGGTATCCTTGCTAGCCAAAGCAGTGAAACGTATAATAAACATGGCAAAGCCACCAATGAAAATATTGGAATGACCACAATATTCTATGAATTTGTCGACATTAAAGAATAAAACCAAAATCAACAGCAAGCCAGAGAAATAGGCAGCATATTCACCCAAATAGCTCCAATACAAATAGCTGTGTATACTACCCCAGAAGGTGCCAAACAAAATGGCCACTAAAGTTAAAACAAAAATCTCTGGACTGTATTTTCTTATAGCAGACATGGGATAAACCAACATGCCGGTCTTAGTATGCCACCACCATTCAGGAGGACTCAAAGGCATTTGGCTGGCGAATAGCAGAACTAAAGCACCCAATACAAAACAGACAATAACCAAAATTAAAGCCACAGTCATGCCCTCGGCTTCTTTGAAGAAAAACAAGTCTAAGGAACAGAATAAAATCACGTAACCCACAGCACCCCAGGCATATTGACGGCAAACTTCTCCTCTACCCTCGGAGGTCTCACGGACGGCTATAACAATGGCGGTATTCAATAAAGTCAAACAAGCCAAAGCGAAGATATCGCCCAATATGCGTATGGCAGTATAACCACCCAAAGTAGAGTCCAAATCACCCTCAATCTTAACACATTCACTATCGGCCAAAACACTGCCTTTACTGCCATAAGGATCAATAACTTGGCATTCAATCATGGGTTTGCAATCGCTGTTGTTCTTCAATTGGATCATATAGTTGGCCTGTTGCAGGGGTATTTGACATTGGAAACCGTCTAAAAACAAAAAGAAATAATTACATTTTGTCCTACAACTAACTGAAAAATAAAACTTACCCAAAGGATAATTACACCATTCAGCTGAGTGAGTATCATTCTCCACATTGGTGGCGGCCTTCATAACAGTGTGCACCAAGATACTGGTGGTATCATCGGTATAAACATGACAGTGTTTAACCACACTTTCTCCCTCTTCATTCTTTTCGGTCATACACAAGTGAGGAGGTTCAACATATACCTTATTGGGTGAAGATTTGTATTGTCTCTTTTGACGGGAGAGAACTTCAGAACTCATTACTTCTGCAGCACCCAATTCCGAGGACTGCTCAACTTGTTGTTGCGCATTTCTACGTTGTCTCAAACTCTCTGTTACCGCCGCTGTCGATTCATCTTCATAATCAAACTCCGAACTATGTTCGGTGGAGGGCGAGGGTGTTGGTATACTTTCCAACCAGGGTGTATACATATTCTCATATTGTGTGGGATCTTGACAGGTATAGGTGCATCTGGTTAAATTAACACTACCCACCTTCGATTTCCAATGATGACATTGATTGTCTTCCGAGCAACGTTGTTGGAATATGACAGCTCCATTGGCATCACATCCAAAACTAACTAGAGGTTGATGTGCCTCACCACGTTTCACTTCGGGCACCGCAAAGAGACAGGCATATATGATGGCGGTTATTAGTAGAAATATGGCGGTTAGTATTCTCAAAGTTTTGCCAAAATTATTAGGATTTTTGGCAGCAAAACGATCTGCCAAGGGTCCGGCGATTAGGGGACCCAATATCGATACGAATGAAGCAATTATGGTAATGTCACGATATTCATTGAAATTTAAACCCAAAACAGAGGGCATGCGATTGTTGAGTATATGGAGGGCGGAGATACCTGTAAGAAGAAAAATTAAGGATTAAACTAGATTGAAACTGTAAGTGGGAATGTTGAGCATATTATAGGGAAAACTACAAGAATGCTTTCGAAACTAGCAAAACTTTCTAAAAGTGATCCAGGGATCAATATATTTAGAATAACTAATGGGAAAACTATGAGAAGACCACCTACTAAGTCATCATTTAGTACAAAACGAAGATAAATAGGACAAACCTGATAATCAAAAAGTCAAAACGTGAATCTACTACTCTTCCCCGTCATGCCTAAAGAAATGATTTTGATTTACACTAAAGTAGGAGGCGAGCAATCTATTCGAAGTTAATAGATTTCCTCAACCTGTAGAAATCGGAAATCTAATGGCAATTCAAACATCAGATCATTAAATCGAAACTTGTATTTGATCAGAATAATGTCATCGGCCTAAGTATAATCAACAACCGAGACCGACAATGTTATCGGAATCTGGATTGCAGAGAAAGCATTGTTTCGCATTATCAAGGAATAAGATTCATGTATTCGCTAGTAATCGGATGTGATGTGACGACTTCATTCTTACATTGAATATCGCCTAACTTCCCGACCAAACAATTGGCTCTTAACTTAGCTGTGGGCCAAACTAAGGCACGGAAGTCTAATATAAAATAAACGAAATAATGTTATGATATCGAAATAACACTGATATATACGAATGGATTCTCGATCGTTTCGCAAAAATCTAACGACTCCTAAAGGAAGTACTTGCCATTTAAGCCTTGAACAGCTGAGAGCGTCGGTCAATAACATAACTCGCTTAAGCTGATTCTCATCTTCAGAAAGAGAACTGAACTACATTAATGCAGGGGTTTCTTTTCTCTTTTTCTTATACGAAAAGGTCAGCCTTAGCTTCATGTGATAGGGGATTGAATCTTCCTTTAAATGATTGGCACAAAGGGTTGATTCGAAGCTGTAACGGCCATGGGTTTATTAATGTCTTATCGAATGTATTAAGGTACCGTCATTGACTGAAATAGATAATGTCATCAAGTAATCTACTAATTGTTCTGTTGTTCCCTCATTCGCCAATATCATGAATTTAACCCATCACTTTATATCCCACTCGTATAGTCAAAGATAACTAATGTCCCAAATATTACAATCGGAAGCTTAAAATCGATTCATTTCTTTAAATACAAAAACTACTTACCACTCAATACAAAGAAGGCTACCACTTTCAGTGATATCAGAGTCTTATTGACTCTAGGCTTTCTGGAAAAGGCTCCCATTTTGGAGTAGCTGCTTCAGTTTATTTATGTAAAATGTTGGTATTTAGGATTCTCCTTAAACAACTAATTTAATTAATCTACTTAAAATAGGTGGAGTTTCTGTACAACAACAATTCGTAAAAGAGCTTTGAAAAGCTCTAAGGGTGGGTGGTGATGATTCAATCGTAAGGATTAGAAATCTGATTAGTTTTCGTTCTCAAAAAATGGTGTTGTCGAAATCTGTAATAAAAATTAAGAAAACAAGAAATAAATATTTAAAATATATATAAAGAAATTTAGGTTCGAAATTTAGAAGAATTTTTATTTGTTAAAATTCTAATTTTTGTGTAAAACTTTGTTCATTTACAAAGTAACTTTTATATTTTTTCTATTTTCTATTATGATGTCATTTTAAAGTTTTTATTTAAATTAACTTTAAACATATTAAATTATTCAAGTTATTTTTGTTTATACTCAAAGTTCATTAAAACATTTTTCTATTTTTAATAATTTCAAGGTTAAATTGTAATAAATTGTAATTATTTGTTGTTCAGTTGTTCTACACACATTTTTTTTAATATTATACAAAATTTTTCTTGACCTTTTATTGTTTAAATAAATTTCAATTGGTATAAAAGCCAAAAACAATTAATAAATTATTGTTTAGTTTATTGTTTATAAATTATTTTCGTTTATTTTTTCTTCACTAAATGGTGATATAAATCAAAATTTTTAAGAATTTATGTGCTAATAATAATAACACAGGCCGACAAAGTTTTTAGACAGATAGCCAGGGTTATGTTATGTCATCGGGAAGTTTATTTTGGCAACTTTAAAATAAAGCTGGAAGTTATTATATATCTGCTTTCTTCTTATAGATATGTTAACTTTAAGCTTGAGACCACCATGAAAATCTGAAGCTTTCACTATACATTTTGACTTTATTTTACTATAAACTTCCCAGCAGTTCGACAAAAGGTCAATGTATTCGAAAAAACAATCTCTAACCAATTGTTTGGCTCAAATTAGTCTTTTGAATGTACTTTTTCCGAATAAATGTTCTCTTTTAATCAAGAGTGGAGACAGTCGTAACTTTACAGTCCCCAAGTAATCTAGGGAGTAGACACTTAAGAACAAACTGAGACAACCTCTAACCAACTGTTTAGCTCAAATTCGTCTTTCGAATGAACTCTTTACGAATGTACGTACTCTTTCCGACTGAATGTTCTCTTTTAATCAAGAGTGGAGACAGTCGTAACTTTACAATCTCCAAGTAATCTAGAGAGTAGACACTTAAGATCAAACTGAGACAACCTCTAACCACCTACAGTAGACACTTAAGAAACTGAGACAACCTCTAATCACCTGGTTGGCTCAAATTCGTCTTTCGATTGTACTCTTTACGAATATACTCTTTACGAATGTACTATTTCCGAATGAATGTTCTCTTTTAATCAAGAGTGGAAACAGTCGTAAGTTTACAGTCCCCAAGTAATCTAGTGAGTAGACACTTAAGAACAAACTGAAGCGAATATATTCATTACTGTGTCTTTACTCCTTGGACTAGCTTTTTGACTGTCTCTTCGAAATCCATGGAGTGATGATTGACTTTCTCGTACAACAAGTCGGTGAATTGAGGTAGTAACCCTTAGTCGTAGGTTACGTACAGGACTGTCCGTCCGTACTACTGGATTAAAGGTCTCAATTTGTCATAATTTTTTCTATAAAATACTTTTTAAATTGTTTAAAAATCTCTTATAGTTTAGATGTTTTTAATAAATAGTTGTTTCAAGTTTTAGGTTAAGATATCGCGAAAAATTCAGAAGTTATAACAGAAGTTATGTCTTTATTTTAAAGACTTTCAGATGACATAACAAGAAAGCGGTCTCCACACTGTTATAAGGCCTCAAATATGATCAAAAACGGGGTTTTATTCAAGTTTTAGGATGTGATATCTCGAAAACCTAATGTCATTATTTAAAAGACGACAAATTGGACTTTCAGATGACTTAACAACAAAGCTGTTTCCACGCTGTCATAAGGCCTCAAATATGAGCCAAAAACGGGGTTTTATTCAAGTTTTAGAACATGATATCTCGAAAACCTGATGTAATGGAGAAGTTCTGAGGCCAGATTTATAGGTTTTTGAGGTTGGCGTGTTAAATTAGAATCTTTTTTACAGTTTTTCTGAAAATAGCAAATTTTTTAACAACTTTATATCACCTCTAAATTTGTTCATGTTTTTAAACAATTAATAGAATTTCCTTTAAAATGTTCCACTAGATGAGTTTTAATAATAAAAAGACAATTCAAAGAAATGTAATGTTTAATAAACACTAAAACCAACAAACACATGCAAAAATAATTAATTATTTTCTGTTTAATCATTAATGCCACAACAACCAACAATCGCAGACACAATGACTGTCAGGTTAGAGTATTTCAAATGATAATTAAAAAAACCTAAAGGTATTGAAATACGTTACGCATGCTTAATAAATTAAAAAAAAAATACAAAAAAAATATATGGTAAACACATTTAATAAACAAAGCTTGGCAAACAAATTTCATTCATGCAATTTGTTTTAAAATCTAATATAAAACAAACAAAAAAAAAAACTTTTTCCAAATGCAAAATTTACCTGAATAAAATTTATACAGAAAAACCAAACAACAGCAAAATGTTAATACAACATTAGAAACGTTACACCAACGTGTTCAATATTTGTTTTTTTTTTCAGTATGGGAAGCCTGCCTCTGTTTGAATTTGAGGCTTTTTTTTTATATTTTGTTTATAAATTAAACAAAACTTGCACACCTTGAATACAAATGTTAAACGTATTTAAATTAAGTTTTTTTTCAACTTTTTTCTATAACAAATTTCAAAATTTAATATTGTCGCTGTTATAGACATACATACGTATAAAATAGATACAACTTCAATATGCTAAATACGCATTTTCTAATGTTATGAATAAGGCAAATTTAGCGGTTTGAGCTTGAGTGTTATATAAAGGGTATTCACTGAAAGTTTGATGAAAAAATAACAGCTGTTAAGGAAACTACAGCTGTTTTCTTAGGTCTTAAAACCAGATTGTTTACATTAGCAGCTTTTCAGATGAGATTTCTTAAAACCGCGCTAAACGTACAAAACTTCTTATTGAGAAATCATATTTGTACATCAGCTGTTTTGAAAAATATGTTTTGGATACTTCATCAGTTTAATATGTAAATAATTTAATATTTAAAAAACAACTCATCAAATTATTACTTATTTAATTTTTCTCATTTTAATTCAATTTATCATTTTCTTTTCAAAACACTCTGATTTTCTAATAAACAAATCTATGAGACAATCATTATATCCAACTGATAGTTGACAGTTTAATCATCATTTAAAAAACCAGACAACTAAATTGACACCTACTCACTCTTACTCTTTCTCTTACGCTGTCATCTCCCCTCAACAATTGCCAAAGAAAAATGCTTAATGTACTTTTTTTATACAATTATTGTGATTGCAATAAATTGCAACCCACACTTCAGCAACAAATGTTAAATGCAATTGTAAATGGAGCCCTTAATAAAATCAGACATAAGTGTATTAAAGGATAAGGCAGAATGATAACTAGATGAACCCTACTTAAGCAGGGAATAAGAATGATCATAAGAGATCATACTCTTTAGCCAAAACAAAGACCAATTGAAAGGGTTTCTATAAAATCGATTTTGAACTGAATAAATATTTAAATCTCATTCTTTCCTCATAAAGTATTCAAATTATATTCTCTTTACAGAAAATGTTCAATCAAAAGAAAATATAGAAAATTTAAGATAAAATCGGTTTATCGGTTTAGGTGTAACTGACTGAAAATTAAAACTTCTCATGATCGCTGATCTCATATATCTGAAATTTTGTCGTATCAGGTGTACTCTTTTATTAATATAGATAGATAGATACACAGAAAAAACTGAAAATGTGTTTTAATTATCAAATTGATTGTATCAAGCAAGTTTTGCACCTATCAACAAAATGATGATAACAATTATGAAATTTGTGACAAAACATTTTTTTCCAATTAAAGAAATAATCAAAACAATTAACATCAGTAATTAAATTCAAAATTTAAAATTAGTTAATTCATTAATTGGATAAATTAAATATTTAATAAAATTAAACTTACATTTTAATTAGTTTATTAATCAAATAAATTGAACAGTGTGGTTAAAAATGTATTAAAAATCAATAAAGTCGATGATTGAAACAATCAAAGCATTAATTGAATGCTTACAACATTAAAGGATTCCTTTACCTTTAACAATGCGTTAAGCACTCTCAAAAATATCTCTTTATTGTCACGTTTGAACAAATAAAGTGATTTATAAATATTAAAATATTTATGAAATTTCAACTTCTTATGCCTAAAATATTATTGACTATTTGAGAATTATTTTTCGTTATAAATAATGAAATTATTTAAATAAAATATCAAAACAAAAAACCAAAATAAAAAAGTAGGCTGAAAAAACTTTTTCAGCCAATTAAAAAATTAATCAAATTTGTATACTTAGGATCAAAACAATGAGATAATTAAAAAATTGTTTAAATAAAAGTTAAAGAAAGAGGAAAACATGTTAATTGAAAATAAACTACCGATAATTTTTGCTGTGTAGATAGATAGATAGATAGATAGATAGATTGATAGATAGATAGATAGATAGATAGATAGATAGATAGATAGATAGATAGATAGATAGATAGAATAGATAGAGATCGATAGATAGATAGATACTAGATGAGATAGATAGATAGATAGATAGATAGATAGATAGATAGATAGATAGATAGATAGATAGATCGCTCGCTCGCTCGCTCTCTCGCTCGCTCGATCGATCGCTCGATCGATGCTAGCTTGCTCGCTCGCTACTCGCTCGCTCGCTCGCTCGCTGCTAGCTCGCTTGCTCGCTCGCTCGCTCGTCGCTCGCTCGCTCGCTCGCTCCTCGCTCGCTCGCTCGCTCGCTCGCTCGCTCGCTCGCTCGCTCGCTGGCTCGCTCGCTCGCTCGCTCGCTCGCTCGCTCGCTCGCTCGCTCGCCCGCTCGCTCGCTCGCCTCGCTCGCTCGCTCGATCGCTCCCGCTCGCTCGCTCGCTCGCTCGCTCGCTCGCTCGCTCGCTCGCTCGCTCGCTCGCTCGCTGCTCGCTCCTGCTCGCTCGCTCGCTCGCTCTCTCGCTCGCTCGCTCGCTCGCTCGCTCGCTCGCTCGCTCGCTCGCTCTCTCGCTCGCTCGCTCGCTCGCTCGCTCGCTCGCTCGCTCGCTCGCTGCTCGCTCGCTCGCTCGCTCGCGCCTCGCTCGCTCGCTCGCTCTCTCGCTCGCTCGCCGCTCGCTGCTCCCTCTTCTCTTTCTCCCCCTTCTCTCTTTCTTGCCCCTTCCCCTTCTTGCCGCTTGTCGCGCCCCTGTTTTCTTTCTCTCCGGTTTTTCCTCCCCCCTTGTCTTTCTGGTTCCTCCCCTGCTCCCTGTTCTCTTTCTGCCCCTTTTCGGTCCCCTTTTCTCTTTCCCTGTTCGCTCCGTTTTCTCTTTTCAGCCCTGTTCGCTCCCCTTTTTCCTCCTTGTTCGCTCCCTGTTTCCTTTTCTCTCCCCTTTTCGCTCCCCGTTTCTCTTTCTCCTTTTGCTCCCTTTTTCTCTTTCTTCCAGTTGTTCGCTCCAAATTTTCTCTTTATAAAAAATTTTCTATTGAAATTTTCTCTTTATAGAAAATTTTCGATCAAATGTTCTTTTTATATAAGATTGTCGATCAAATATTCAGTTTAAAGAAAATATTCAATCAAACTTCAAGAATTTTTTTACTAAAAATTCTCTTTATGGATCTCTTTATTGATCAAATGTTCTTTTTTTTATAAAATTTTCAAACTAAATTTTTCTTTATAGAA
Source organism: Lucilia sericata (assembly GCF_015586225.1). NCBI lineage: Eukaryota > Metazoa > Arthropoda > Insecta > Diptera > Calliphoridae > Lucilia > Lucilia sericata. Next base: position 23,942 of record NW_023996233.1, on the reverse strand, counting down.
GATTGTCGATCAAATTTTCTCTTCAATTTCAATCAAATGTTCTCTTTACAGAAAATTTTCAATAAAAAATTCTTTTTATGGAAAAGTATTGATCAAATATTCTCCTTGTAGAAAATTTTCAATCAAAATTTATCTTTATGGAAAACTATTAATCAAATGTTCTTTTTATATCAAATCAAATTTCTTTTTATAAAATATTTTCAATCAAATTTTCTGCTTATAGAAATTTTTGAACAAATTTTCTTTTTATAGAAAATTTTCAATCAAATTTTCTCTTTATAGAAGATAGTCGATCAAATTTTCTCTTCAATTTCAATAAAATATTCACCTTATAGACAATATTCAATCAAAATTTCTCTCTATGTAAAACTATTAAACTATTACATAAATTTTTTTTTTATAGAATATTTTCCATCAGATTTTCTCCTTATAGAAATTTTTGAACAAATTTTCATTTTATAGAAAATTTTCAATAACATTTTCTCTATAGAAAATTGTCTATCAAATTTTTTTTTTTTTTTTTTTGTAATTTTCGATAAATAATATTTATCTCCTTGTAAATCATGTACCATCACCAACTTAAATTACCCTCCAACTGAAGGTAGTTTAGACATTTACAATAACACTTCTTAAGCCACTGACATTGTACGACTTGATCAAATTTATTATTAAAAAAAAAAAAAAATCAACTACTTCATACAATTTAAATTGTAAAGATATTAATTTTCCTTTATTTCTAACTAAATAAAACTGAGTATTGAGTTTAATATTGAACATAAGTATCACTTTCAATTTTAAACAGAAAAAAATGCTTTTCTAGTTTTATAAAGCTTTAAAAAGCCAGCTATTCTTTAGCCATTAAACAAACAACTAAGCAGATCATTGAAATTTAAATAGAACTATTTGATGTTCCTCTTTTTTTGTAGCTCCACAATCATCTTCATATCTACATTTATCTTTCTATCTTAAGAATATTCTTACTGTTTCCCTAGTTGTGGTAAATGGGCGTTTTTTGCGCTATTTAAAAAGTCTGTTTCTTTTTTTCGATTCTTTTTTTTTAAATATAAAACGCGTTTTTTTATGCGTAATTGCTTTTTTATTTGTTTGTTCTCTTTCTGATGAGATGATCTGCTCTGTTTAATTTCAACTTTAGCAATAACAACAACAACACCGTTTATTATTTCAACTCTTAATGGTTGTTGTAATGTCATGTCTTTTATTGTTGTTGTTATTGTTGTATTTATGAATACATTATAATTGTTGTTTGATAGTAAATGACATCATTAGTGATGTCATTTATTTCTTCTCATTGATTTGTTTACGATTATTAAAACCGGTTAATTTGTTAATGTTTCCCTCTAATGGTGGAAGTTCTCAGTTTTTGTCTACTCTTTTTAATATATTTTTAACAAGTTCGCTTGACAATATCTGCTGGATTTTTTGAGAGTAAGGGAATAATATTTATTGAGTTAATTTAGCCATCAAAGTTCATCATAGTTTAATTAACTAGAGCTTAACAAATATTTGTTTAAGTATTTTTCTTAAATTTTAGAAATATTTATTTATTTAGTTTATTATCAATTTTTTTTAGTTTTTTCTCTAAGTTTGCAGAATGTATGAAATTGAATGAGATCTTTTTCCAGTTGCCAGAAGAAATTTAGATATTGTGTAAATTTTTTATTAATTTTTTTTAAACAAAAATTTAATTTTTTTCTTAATAGAAAATTTTGGATCAAATTTGATCTTTAAAGGAAATTTTCTCTTTAATTTTGGCTTAATAGAATAAATTCCATTTTCCATGTCTTTATAGAACATTTTCAATCAAATTTTCTCTCTATAGAAAATTGACAATCAAAATTTCTATTTAATGAAAAATTTTTGATAAAATTTTCTCTTTATAGAAAATTGTCGATAAAATTTTCTGTTTACAGTTAATTTTCGAATAATTTCTCTAGAAAGAAAGTTTTTTAAATCAAATTTATGATCAAATCTTGTTTTTAAAAAAAGTTTTCGATCAAATGATCACTTTGAAGTAAATTTTCTCTTTATAGGAACATTTTGATCGAACTTTCTTTTTATAGAAAATTTTTGATCAAATGTTCTTATTAAAGAAAATTTTGAACAAATTTTGTTTTTAAAGAAAGTTTTTGATCAAATGATCACTTTATAGAAAACTTTGAATAAAATTTTGAAGAAAATTTTCTTTAAAATTTTCTCTTCATTAAAAAATTTCGATCTAATTTTATTTTTAAAGAATTTGTTCGATCAAATTTTGTTTTTAAAGAAAGTTTTTGATCAAATGATCACTTTGTAGATCATTTTAAAGAAAATTTTTGATAAAATTTTCTATTTAAATAAAGTTTTCGATGAAATATTATTTTTAAAGAAAAGTTTCGATCAAATGATCACTTTGTAGAAAATTTTTTTCTATAAAATTTTCTTTTTAAAAAATGTTTTCGATCAAAAGATTACTTTGTTGAAAATTGTCTATCAAATTTTCTTTTTTAAGAATGTTAAATAATAATTTTGTAGAAAATTTTTGATCAAATTTTGTTCTTAAAGAAAGTTTTCGATTAAATGATCACTTTATAGACAATTTTAAAGAAAATTTTCGAACCAAATTCCATTTTATAGAAAGTTTTCGATTATCACTTTGAAGAAAATTTTCTCTTCATAAAAAATGTTTTCGATTTTTCTTTAAATTTTCTAACAAAGTGATCAATTACTTTGTTAGAAAATTTAAAGAAAAATTTCTTTCAAAATTTCGTTTTAAAGAAAGTTTTCGATTAAATGATCACTTTGAAGAAAATTTTCTTTAAAATTTTCTCTTCATAAAAAATATTCGATAAAATTTTTTTTTTAAAGAAAATTTTCGATCGAATGATCACTTTGTTAGAAAATTTAAAGAAAATTTTCTTTCAAAGTTTCGTTTTAAAGAAAGTTTTCGATTAAATGGTCACTTCAAGGTATATTTTCTTTAAAATTTTCTATTCATAAAAAATGTTCTCTCATATTTTGTTTTTAAAGAAAATTTTCGATGAAATCATCACTTTGATAAAAAATTTTACAGAAAATTTTTGATTAAATCTTTTTAAAGAATGTTTTCGACCAAAAGATCACTTTGTTAAAAATTGTCCATCAAATTTTCTATTTAAAGAATGTTAAATGATCATATTGTAGAAAATTAAAAAAAATTTCTGATAAAATTTTTTTAAAGAAAATTGTCGATCAATTTTCCTATTGACATAAAGTTTTCAATAAAATTTTCTTTTTATAGAAAGTTTTCGATCAAATCTTCTTTTTAAAGAAAATTTTCCATCAAATAATCACTTTATAGAATATTTTAAAGAAAATGTTCGATAAATAATCTGTTTATGGGAAATTTTAAAAACTTTCTTTTTAAAGAAAATTTTCGTTAAAAATTTCATTTTAAAGAATATTAAATGATCATTTTGTAGATCATTTTAAAGCAAATTTTTAATTATTTTTTTTTTTTGAAAAGAAAGTTTTCTATTAAGTTTTTTTAATAAAGTTTTCAATAAAATTTTCTTTTTAAATGAAATTTTCGATCAAATTTTATTTTTCAAAGAAAATTTTCGATCAAATTTTCTTTTTAAAGAAAATTTTCTTTTTAAATAAAAATTTCGATCAAAATTTCTATTTAAATAAAGTTTTTGATAAAATTTCCTTTTTTTTAAAAAATTTTCGATCAAATGATAACTTTATAGAAAAATTTCTATCAAATTTCCTTTCCACAGAAAATATTCCATTAAAAGTCTCTCTCTGATAGAAATTTTTCGATAAAATTTTCTTTTTTTTAGATAATTTTTATAAAAAATTTTCAATCAAAATTTTCTTTTATAGAAAATTTCTTTCTGTAAACAAAATTTCCTATAGAAATTATAAATCATGTGTAAAATCTAAACACCTAACAAGTAATTAATTCCCTTGCCAAAAGCCGCATCTTTAAATTCAGCTCAATTTCAAAGCCTTTGATTTATTTTAAGAAATTGAAACTTTATTTATTACAATGACGTTGATTACATTACATTAACTTGTATTCAAAATCGTATAGAATGAATGAATAATTTTTATATGAATGAATATTGAATAACAGCAATAAACAACAACATTGACCCGATTTCTTTGCACCGATTAATTAATAAAAGTTCATTAGATCCTCTATTGCAAAATGTTGAGTATTTATTTTTATATTGCAAGTTTCAGTTGTCTTTTGAAGTCCCCCTCCCTTGCTAACTTACAATTAATTTATGTATGACCACGCTGGCATAAAATGTATTCTATTGTTTTATTTATTTAGTAACGCTTTAGATCAAACGAAATTAAGGGGAGTCAAGTTGTCTCTCTTTTAGGCCTCCCACTTCCAAGGGAACAGATAATTTATGTTGTAGACAAGTGCGTGCATGTTATTTAATTAACGCATGAAACAGTGAACTAAAGTAGTTTGTAACATGTAATTTAAACATAAATATTAATATAGTGTTAAGAGAAAAACTATGCAGGGAGTCCCAAACTTTAGAAAAATTATTTTCAAACAACAAAAACAAAATAACATACATTTTTCAATTATTTTCTTTGATAAAATGTTAATTTAAAAAAAAGTTTTTAAGTTTTTGCTTTGCTTTAATAATAAAGTTTGGGAACCTCTTTTGCTTGAAAATCCCCACTAATTACAAACGTTTTAACTTACAATATATGGTGTGAGTTCTAATGTATGTCAAATGCTTGCAACAATACAAAGTGTTGAAAAACATTTAACACTTTGTAGTATTTAACTTTAAAGAAGAAAACTAAAACCAGCAAATTAAGAAGCTTGACTCAAAGAAAAAAACTCAATTGCTTTCCTAGCTAATTTCCATTTTGTCTACAAGGTGTTGGAAATCTTTTAAAACTATTACAATAGTATTATTGATGTAAATTACTTATCAACTCACAGCTGATTCATATTTACACACATTTCTCTAATAAATGTCTTATTTATGTGACAAATAAGTAAAATAGAAATATTTATTATCATCACTATAATTAAATCAGATTCATTTTAAAACAATAACAATAAAAAAGACATATGTAGACATAGAACCCAGACTGGGGTAGAGTAAATAAATTTGAAGTTAATTACTGTAAAAAAACTCAAAACTAGAATTGCCAGATTATTATTAATAAGGGGGGAAATATTCCCAGAAGGGAGGGCAAATGAGACATTAAAGTCTGGCCTGAAGAATGTTTTCACTTCCATGAAAATTTTCTATAATATTTTCCTTTTATACAACGCTTTCGTTAATATTTTCTTTTAATTTTTGATCAAATTTTATAAAAAAAAGGACATTTTCAATCAAAATTTCTGTAAAAAGAAATTTTTTTTATCAAAATATAAAATTTTCTTTAATAAAAAATAAACTTTTTGGTGAAATTTTGTTTTATAGAAACTTTTCGGTTAAATTTTTATTTATGGAAACTTTTCGGTCAAATTTTGTTTTAAAGAAACTTTTCGATCAAATTTTCTTTTATAGAAAATTTTCGATCAAATTTTCTTTTATAGAAAATTTTCGGTCAAATTTTCTTTTGTAGAAAATTTTTGATGAAATTTTGTTTTATAGAAACTTTTCGGTCAAATTTTGTTTTAAAGAAACTTTTCGGTCAAATTTTGTTTTATAGAAACTTTTCGGTCAAATATTGTTTTATAGAAAATTTTCGGTCAAAGTTTGTTTTATAGAAACTTTTCAGTCAAAGTTTGCTTTATAGAAACTTTCGGTAAAATTTTGTTTTAATGAAACTTTTCGGTCAAATTTTCTTTTATAGAAACTTTTCAGTAAAATTTTCTTTTGTATAAACTTTTCGGGCAAATTTTTTTTTTATAAAAACTTTTCGATCAAATCTTCTTTTTAGAAACTTTTCGGTCATAATTTGTTTTATAGAAACTTTTCGATAAAATTTTGTTTTAAAAAAACTTTTCGGTCAAATTTTCTTTTATAGAAACTTTTCGGGCAAATTTGGTTTTATAGAAACTTTTCGGTCAAAGTATGCTTTATAAAAACTTTCGGTAAAATTTTGTTTTAAAGAAACTTTTCAGTCAAATTTTCTTTTATAGAAACTTTTCAGTAAAATTTTCTTTTGTAGAAACTTTTCGGGCAAATTTTGTTTAATAGAAACTTTTTGGTCATAATTTGTTTTATAGAAACTTTTCGATAAAATTTTGTTTTAAAGAAACTTTTCGACAAATTTTGTTTTATAGAAACTTTTCAGTCAAGGTTTGCTTTATAGAAACTTTCGGTAAAATTTTATTTTAAAGAAACTTTTATGTCAAATTTTCTTTTAAAGAAAATTTTCAGTAAAATTTTAATTTATAGAAACTCTTCGGTCAAATTTTGTTTTATAAAAATTTTTCGGGCAAAGTTTGTTTTATAGAAACTTTCGGTCAAATATTGATTTATAGAAACACTTTGGTCAAATTTTCTTTTATAGAAAATTTTCGATGAAATTTTCTTTTACAGAAAATTTTCAATGAGATTTTCTTTTATAGAAAATTTTCGATGAAATTTTCGATGAGATTTTCTTTTATAGAAAATTTTCGATGAGATTTTCTTTTATAGAAAATTTTCGATGAAATTTTCTTTTATAGAAAATTTTCGATGAAATTTTCTTTTATAGAAAATTTTCGATGAAATTTTCTTTTATAGAACATTTTCGATGAAATTTTCTTTTATAGAACATTTTCGATGAAATTTTCTTTTATAGAACATTTTCGATGAAATTTTCTTTTATAGAACATTTTCGATGAAAGTTTCTTTTATAGAACATTTTTGATTAAATTTTCTTTTATAGAAAATTTTTCGATGAAATATTCTTTTATAGCAACTTTTCGGTTAAAATTACTTTTATAGCAACATTTCGGTTAAAATTTCTTTTATAGAAAATTTTCGATGAAATTTTCTTTTATAGAATTTTTTTTTTTTAAATTTTCTTTATAACAACATTTCGGTTAAAATTGCATTTTTTTAGAAAATTTTCGTTTAAAATTTCTTTTTAAAAAATTTCGGTAAAAATTTCTTTTATAGAAAATTTTCTGTCAAATTTTCTTTTATTACATACAATCAAATTTTCACTTTAATAAAAAGTCTTGTTAACATTTTCTCTTTAAAGAAACCCGTTTATCAATTATTCTCTTTATAAAATTTTTTTAAATATTTTCTCTTCGAAGAAAATGATCATTGATCAATCAAATTCTATGTTTATAGAAAATTTTTGGGCTACTTTCTCTCATTACTGGAAATATTTTGATAATTCGAAAATAATCTATCAGATTTTGCACTAGCTACTTTCTAGGTGACAAGTATTGCATAGGGTAATAAGAACACACTATTCACAATAGCAAATCATTAATGTTTGTTGAAAAATCTCATTTCATTAAATTTTTTGTGAAATAAAATTTTGTATTCAAAATATATTGCAATAAAAATTAATTAAATATGTAGCAAACGTTTTCAATATCAGCAACAGGTGTTAAACATCTTGTGCAAAATAATTGAAATGTTCAAAAAAATATTTAAATTTGTTTAACAATTTTCAAAATTAGCAAAAAAATATTTAGCAATAAATTGTTATATTTTTAAATAATATTCAATAATTTAGAAAATCCACTTAATTTTTTATATTTTTATTAATCTGGCATCGTTTTTTTATTCAAAATAGCAATGAATACCGAATGGTTTTATTTTTTTATTTTGAAAAATGACAACTCATTAAACCGTAGAGAGCGCCTTTAAATTGCACTCTGTTCTAATTTTTGTTCTAGTTTTTTTTATTTTCTACGTTTTTTAGATTAAAATTTAACTCGACATTAATTATAATCAGATACCCACATACACAATGTGCCAGTTGTTATGGCGATCAGCTATGAAAAAATAAAAAAATATAAACAAATTAAATTTATAACAACAACTTGGCACTGAATTTATTTAAATTTATTTTAGAAAAAAAGTATTGAACTGCTTTCAATTGTTTTAATATTAGAATTGCAAAATTTTACAAATTAATAAAATAACTTTTTTCTGCTGTGTACATTTTTGATTACCTTGTGTTGATTAGGTAGCTAGTTGCGTATATTATAGATTTGTAGGTATTTACGTCAGTTAATGAAAACTGATCTAAGATACTTAATTTATAAAATTATTCTTAATTTATCGCAAAAAGTAACGAAATGAAAACCGCACTAGTTACGTGAATGGTTCCTAAGGGTTAGGAAAGTGTTCAAGTTAGTTTTGTTAATGTAAACTTATTTCGCTAAAAATCTTATCATTCTCTATAATAATTCGATTTTGACTAAAAATCTTATTTCTCACTAAAACTTTAATTTTCCACTAATAAAAATGTTGCTCTATTACATGAATACCCTAATAATTTCCTTTTCATATGATGTCATTTTATAAATTATTGCCTGCTTTAGCCAATTTTCTTTTTATTAAAAATCTATTTATTTATTTAAAAGTAATAATTGTTTTCTTTAAATTTTAAATTAAATAAATATTGAAATATTTGTTTCCACTTCTTTTCCCTAAACAAACAAAATTTTTAATGATTTTCCTCCATTCCTTGACACATAATGCCGGAATATATTTAACAAATATAAACATTTGTTTATTAAAAAAATTATTTTGCAAAAAATATCGTATTTAATAAATATTTCTTTCACATTGTTTATAAATTAAAAACAACTTTCATTGATGCCCCTCAGCTGAAGGGCAGTAATTTAAATGGGTGATTTCTTTTCAGGAAAATGAAATGAAATATTAGAAACTGTGAAATTTAAAATGACTAAGACACATAACATAAATATTTGGTTGGACGGACTAACTAACTAACTAACTAACTAACTAACTAACTAACTAACTAACTAACTAACTAACTAACTAACTACTAACTAACTAACTAACTAACTAACTAACTAACTAACTACTAACTAACTAACTAACTAACTAACTAACTAACTAACTAACTAACTAACTAACTAACTAACTAACTAACTAACTAACTAACTAACTAACTAACTAACTAACTAACTAACTAACTAACTAACTAACTAACTAACTACTAACTAACTAACTAACTAACTAACTAACTAACTAACTAACTAACTAACTAACTAACTAACTAACTACTAACTAACTAACTAACTAACTAACTAACTAACTAACTAACTAACTAACTAACTAACTAACTAACTAACTAACTAACTAACTAACTAACTAACTAACTAACTAACTAACTACTAACTAACTAACTAACTAACTAACTAACTAACTAACTAACTACTAACTACTAACTAACTAACTAACTACTACTAACTAACTAACTAACTAACTAACTAACTAACTAACTAACTAACTAACTACTACTAACTAACTAACTAACTAACTAACTAACTAACGAACTAACTACTAACTAACTAACTAACTAACTAACTAACTACTAACTAACTAACTAACCTAACTAACTAACTAACTAACTAAACTAACTAACTAACTAACTAACTAACTAACTAACTAACTAACTAACTAACTACTACTAACTAACTAACTACTACTAACTAACTAACTAACTAACTAACTAACTAACTAACTAACTACTAACTAACTAACTAACTACTAACTAACTAACTAACTAACTACTAACTAACTAACTACTAACTAACTAACTAACTAACTAACTAACTACTAACTAACTAACTAACTAACTAACTAACTAACTAACTAACTAACTAACTAACTAACTAACTAACTAACTACTAACTAACTAACTAACTAACTAACTAACTAACTAACTAACTAACTAACTAACTAACTAACTAACTAACTAACTAACTAACTAACTAACTAACTAACTAACTAACTAACTAACTAACTAACTAACTAACTAACTAACTAACTAACTAACTAACTAACTAACTAACTAACTAACTAACTACTAACTAACTAACTAACTAACTACTAACTAACTAACTACTAACTAACTAACTAACTAACTAACTAACTAACTAACTAACTAACTAACTAACTAACTAACTAACTAACTAACTAACTAACTAACTAACTAACTAACTAACTAACTAACCTAACTAACTAACTAACTAACTAACTAACTAACTAACTAACTAACTAACTAACTAACTAACTAACTAACTAACTAACTAACTAACTAACTAACTAACTAACTAACTAACTAACTAACTAACTAACTAACTAACTAACTAACTAACTAACTAACTAACTAACTAACTAACTAACTAACTAACTAACTAACTAACTAACTAACTAACTAACTAACTAACTAACTAACTAACTAACTAACTAACTAACTAACTAACTAACTAACTAACTAACTAACTAACTAACTAACTAACTAACTAACTAACTAACTAACTAACTAACTAACTAACTACTAACTACTAACTAACTAACTAACTAACTAACTAACTAAACTAACTACTAACTAACTAACTACTAACTAACTAACTAACTAACTAACTAACTACTAACTAACTAACTAACTAGAACTAACTAACTAACTAACTAACTAACTACTAACTAACTAACTAACTACTAACTAACTAACTAACTAACTAACTAACTAACTAACTAACTAACTAACTAACTAACTACTAACTAACTAACTAACTAACTAACTAACTAACTAACTAACTAACTAACTAACTAACTAACTAACTACTAACTAACTAACTAAACTAACTAACTAACTAACTAACTAACTAACTACTAACTAACTACTAACTAACTAACTAACTAACTAACTAACTAACTAACTACTAACTAACTAACTAACTAACTAACTAACTAACTAACTAACTAACTAACTAACTAACTAACTAACTACTAACTAACTAACTAACTACTAACTAACTAACTAACTAACTAACTAACTAACTAACTAACTAACTAACTACTAACTAACTAACTAACTAACTAACTAACTAACTAACTAACTAACTAACTAACTAACTAACTAACTAACTAACTACTAACTAACTAACTGACTAACTAACTAACTAACTAACTAACTAACTAACTAACTAACTAACTAACTAACTAACTAACTTACTAACTAACTAACTAATTAACTAACTAATTAACTAACTAAGTAACTAACTAACTAACTAGTTATCATATATTCACTCATCTGTTTCAAATTTCAAATTTTATAACTTTTCATTTAAATCCATTCCAATGGCTACTCCCCGCCCGCCTTCGCAGATGATTAACAATTTCAGATTGTTTAAATTGTACGTGATTAAGTATTAATATTTTTCTTTTATTTATTAATAATTTATTTTATTATTATTGCAAATTTTTTAAATGAAACATTTTATACAGTTTTTCTTTATAATAGAAGGCGTCATGGTTTTGTCACAAAAATTACATATTAATTCATGCCTTGATTAGTAATATTATTATTATTATTTAATTTTTTTATTTTTTTTTTTTTTTGCTGCTTGTTATACTGTTGACATTTTTACAGTTAAAATATTTAATTAAATTATAAATAGCAACATGATTAATTACATGAAATCATTGTGTATATTAATAAAAAAAATTATTTGATAAAAAACAAGGTTTTGCCATTAAAGGTCTTTTTTGGGAAAGGGAGTTTAGCTTTTAAATGAATTTCATTTTATATAAGAAATGTTGCTTAGAAGTCTCAAATAAGATTTTACATTTAAGAAATAATTTATTTTTTCACAATGTTTAAATGCTAAAGAGAGAGGGGATTATGGATTTTTATAAGAAAAGAATCTTAGAAGATTGTGTTTGCATCTTTTCATTATATTAGATTCCCTTTTAGTCTTTAGTCATGCTAAAAATAAGCAGTATGATGATTACGGCTGCAGACAATACCATGACATGTCAGCTTAGTTGTCACAAAGATTCTTATAAGTCACTTATATAGCGATATATCAGTAAGTATATATCTTTTACAAGTCATACAAAATCTTTTTTTTTTTAAATTTTTATATTTAACTTTTAAAAGAAACTAATAAATTCCTCTATTATTAAAATATGACATTTTAATTTATAATAATTTGTATGTTTTTTTTTTTTTTTTTGGTGCCATTTGAAAAATAAACATATTTTTCTTAAACAATTTCATAAACATTTTTGTTTTATATTTTGCACAATTTTTGCTTGAAAACTATTTCATTTTTAAAAATCTAAAAAAAAAATTAATAAAAATTTATGACTTTAGATTTATTTTCAACAGCATCAACGCCACCACTGGGCGATTACGCATGTGGGTCGCTAGTGGAAGTCGTCATCATCATCATAAAACTCTTTTCTATATATTTTTTGTATGAATTTTTCTGTTCAAAATTTTGCCCCAAAATAAACTTAAATTTTAAATTTTGTGCTTTTTTCTTTTGACACAAACAAGTCTTCAAAACATAATTAGCCATTTGACGTTTTGAATGGAAACTAAAGAAGAAAAAAATATTCAAAAATAAATATACAAAATTTTGTATAGAGAAAATAAACACAAACATTTTTATTTGGCAATTTAATTGGGAAAATAAAAATTCTGTAAATAAATGATGAGGCAAAGAATGTATTTTTAGTGGCGAGAAAAAAATAAAGTTATTCAGAGAAATATTTGACAGATGATCAGCATTTGTTATGAGTAATCATGTAAAAAGTTTGGAATTTCAATAATTAAACATAAATTTCTTAACTAACTTAGTTGTATTAATAAGGGGACCAGTTTTTTTATCTAACTATTAAATTGTTAATTTTTAATAACTTTCTATTTCAAACACAAATTTGCAAATATTTTTTTTTTTTTTTTGGCAAATATTATTCGCAAAATATTAGAAATCTTCACTTTCATTGAAATCCTTCTAAATTTGTTATAATCCACATTTTTGGTGACAAAAACTCATGTATCTAAATGTTCAAACTTTATATAAAAACCATAAATCATTTTTCCAAAATATATTTGTTATTGACTTTACCTTTTAAAATTGTTCATTTAATTATGCTTGAAATTTTAATTAAAAATTTTTTAATGAAAATCAAAAGTTTTAAGCCGCCCTCAATTGTTATTTTAAATGTTTTGATTACTGATTTTGGAGCTGTACTTTCATTACGTGCCTCCAGCAAATAAGGTCTAATTTAATGACTTTTTGGTTTATTAAAATTTACTACAAACAATTTTTTTTCAACAATTAATATTCCACACCACAAAAAAACATTAAAAATTAATAAATCCAAAAAAAAATTAAAACAAATATTTTAGCACATTCCTTCAAACACTCAAAAAAAAAAAACATTTAAAACTACTCAGCTCCATAGTTTAGCCATTTTTGGTAACTTGAAAACAAATAAAAAAAGCTATAAACAAAATGCTTTATGAATTAACAACAAATTGTTAATTGCAATTTAATTAATTGCTCAATTTCTGTCCAGTTGCTGGTTAATTGTTGAAATATGTTGGAAAAACAATTTAACAACAATTGCAGTTTGAAAAAAACTAAATTAAAAAAATAACTTAAATAGTTTTAATTATTAAGCTGTTAGCTACAAATGATGATGATCATCATCATGATGATGTTTAAGATCTAATCTTTGTATTAATTAAGTTCTCCACCACACAAAAGTTTGTGTGAAATTTGCTTTAATTAATAGTTTAAATGAATGAACAGATAAATATTTAATTTCATTTAGATTTCAAATTAAATGGGAAATATTTTGTAATACACATTTTATTATTAGAATTTTTTTAATTAAATAAATTTGTCCTTCATTTCATAAAAAACGGAAAATCTATGTAACTTTTAGTACTTAATTTGTAAGTGGGCGTGGCACCACGTCTATAAGTCTACTGCTTGTTTACCTACTTTGTTCTGCTATGTTCATATGTCCATGCAAAGTTGTCCATGCTAAATTTCAAGACTCTAGCTGTCGCAGTCTCTGAGATATGCGACTTTTAATACTTAATTTGTAAGTGGGCGTGGCACCTAGTCTATCAGTCTACTACCTGTTCAGCTATTTTATTCTGTTATGTTCATATGGATGTCGAAATTGTCCATGCAAAATTTCAAGACTCTAGCTGTGGCAGTTTTTAAGATATGCGACTTTTAGTACTTAATTTGTATGTGGGCGTGGCACCTCACCTATCAATTTACTGCCTGTTCTCCTATATTATTTTGAAATGTCATATAGATGTCAAAGTTGTCCATGCAACATTTTAAGACTCTAGCTGTCGCAGTTTCTGAGATATACGACTTTTAATACTTAATTTGTATGTGGGCGTAGCACCTCACCTATCAGTATACACTCCTATTTTGTTCTGAAATGTTCATACGGATATCAAGGTTGTCCATGCAAAATTTAAAGACTCTAGCTGTCGCAGTTTTTGAGATATGCGACATTTAATACTTAATTTGTAAGTGGGCGTGGCACCTCAGCTATCAGTCTACTGTCTGTTCTCCTATAATGTTCTGAAATGTTCATATAGATGTCAAGTTTGTCCATGCATAATTTGAAGACTCTAGCTGTCGCAGTTTCTGAGATATGCGACTTTTAATACTTAATTTGTATTTGGGCGTGGTACCTCGTCTATCAGTTTACTGCATGTTTACCTGTTTTGTTCTGATATGTTAATATGGATGTCAAAGTTGTCCATGCAAAATTTCAAGACTCTAGCTGTAGCAGTTTCTGAGATATGCGACTTTTAATACTTAATTTGTATGTGGGCGTGGCATCTCGCCTATGTGAATTAATTGAGGTTTTCTTTAAAGTCTATAGTCTAGACTGATAGGCGAGTTGCCACGCCCACTTACAAACTAAGTATTAAAAGTCGCAGAAACATCCATATGAAAATTTCAGAACAAAGTAGGTAAACAGACAATAGTGGGCGGGGCAACAAACATATGCGGATAATATTAAATTAGTATATGTGAGAAAATATAACAGTTAAAGCTTTAAAATTTTGTTGGAGCCCATTTAGTATTGATTGAAATGTGCTATGGGCGGACAAGCAATAGGGGGTGTGGTACATCCTATATGTATTAAAAACCAAAAGTCGGATATTTAAGAAACTATTAAAGCTAGAACCCTATAAGTTTGCAAAAACAAATATGGAATTCATATGAATTAATTACAGCTGGATCCTCAAATTGTCCATTGACAACTATGGCATCCATGTGATCATTTGGGTAAACAATAAGGGGCGTGGTACCTCCCATATAAATTAATTACAAAAAATCGTATAATTGGCAAACAGTTTGAGCTAGAATAGCCAAATATTGCACTAGCAACATTGACACACATATATTTGAAAATTTGGATATAAAATAGGCGGACTGGCTATATTGGACGGTCACCTCTCATATAAAGAAAATATTAAATTAGTATATCTGAAATGATAAAACAGTTAGAGTACTCAAATTTTGTCGGAGTCACTTTAGTATCAATTTTAATAATAAGGATGAAAACGAGAGGATATGAGATAGGGGGCGTGGCACCTTCTATATGAAAGATCGTATATGTAAAAAACTGTTAAAACTAGAATCCCAAAATTTTGCACGAACAACTATGAAAATCATATGAACTTTTAGAAATAAATAGGGGCGTGGCACTCCATATGAATTAGAGCTAGATTCCTCAAATTGTCCATCATCTACTTTGAAATACATGTGATCATTTTGGGTGATAATATATATTTCTATATTTTACATTTTACATTCAAATGAAACCTGTAAATTATTAAAAATTTCAAATAATTTTTCTCTAACTTGTTTGTTTCAATAAAAATTCTTTATTTTATAGTCTATAGTTTTTCTAGTCGATAAACCAGTTCTATAATAATGTTTAGTAACAAATATAAAAAATATAAATATATTTCATATTAAAGAATTAGCAACAAATCTCATTAACTTGTTTCAAAATTCCACAATTATATGATGTCATTGTTTAAAAAGCCGGCTTTTATTAACAAAATAAATATTATAAAATTATACAATATGAAACAAACCTGTCTTGATTGATTTTTTTTATTATTTAAACAATTTATGTTAATTTTACATTAAAAAAATAAAACAACAAAAAGTACTGTATATTAAACAAATACAAATCTTTGAGTATAAATAAAGTGGAAACAAACAACAAGCAACAATTGTTAAACCACAATAACAACAAATTTAACAAAATGTAAACATATACACATAGAGTCAGTCTGGCAAGTGCAATTGCAAACTGCAGCAGCGACTGACAGAATGAATGAACCAACTGTTGGCATGTGGTAAAATTATGGCTGTTTTTAGAAAATTTGTTAGACTTCTAAGTGGTTTTGAAAGGGCGCTACAGTTCTTAGATTCGCCAAAAGAACTAGATCGCAGGTAGTATTAGTTTAGCATTACATTATATTAATCGATAGAAGTAAAGCATTGAAAATTATCTAATTTCTTTGATTATACTATTTTGGAACAGATTAGTTTAGTTATAGGCCTTTTGTAGCAACCATATTGTCCTTCATATAAGTTATTTATAAAAAATTGCCTTTGCTGTAAAATGTCAATGTGTTAAATTTTTAATTGTGTGTAGTAGGGTGCTAGTAAAAATAAATTGAGTTGAAAAAATATATATTTTTCTAATATAATTTAAACAAATTGATAGACAGAGGGAAAATGTAATAAAACTAGACATAAATATTAAATGTTTACGACCTTCACTATCAGACAGAAGTCTACCAATAAGGTCGATTTATTAGTAAAAAAATCGAAAATAATGGGAATATATAATAGGTACATTTGATATTTGAACAGAGACTGAAGTCCCGAGTAAATGTGATCAAAAGCCTTGATCTGGTTTATACAATTGGACTAAAGTCTCGACCAAGGTCTATTATAGTCGAGACTGTAGACTGGAATAGTCTTGAATATTGGCTCAACTATCTAGTCTATAGTCCAGTCTATAGTCTAGTCTATAGTCTAGTCTATAGTCTAGTCTATAGTCTAGTCTATAGTCTAGTCTATAGTCTAGTCTATTGTCTAGTCTATAGTCTAGTCTATAGTCTAGTCTATAGTCTAGTCTATAGTCTAGTCTATAGTCTAGTCTATAGTCTAGTCTATAGTCTAGTCTATAGTCTAGTCTATAGTCTAGTCTATAGTCTAGTCTATAGTCTAGTCTATAGTCTAGTCTATAGTCTAGTCTATAGTCTAGTCTATAGTCTAGTCTATAGTCTAGTCTATAGTCTAGTCTATAGTCTGGTCTATAGTCTAGTCTATAGTCTAGTCTATAGTCTAGTCTATAGTCTAGTCTATAGTCTAGTCTATAGTCTAGTCTATAGTCTAGTCTATAGTCTAGTCTATAGTCTAGTCTATAGTCTAGTCTATAGTCTAGTCTATAGTCTAGTCTATAGTCTAGTCTAGTCTATAGTCTAGTCTATAGTCTAGTCTATAGTCTAGTCTATAGTCTAGTCTATAGTCTAGTCTATAGTCTAGTCTATAGTCTAGTCTATAGTCTAGTCTATAGTCTAGTCTATAGTCTAGTCTATAGTCTAGTCTATAGTCTAGTCTATAGTCTAGTCTATAGTCTAGTCTATAGTCTAGTCTATAGTCTAGTCTATAGTCTAGTCTATAGTCTAGTCTATGGTCTAGTCTATAGTCTAGTCTATAGTCTAGTCTATAGTCTAGTCTATAGTCTAGTCTATAGTCTAGTCTATAGTCTAGTCTATAGTCTAGTCTATAGTCTAGTCTATAGTCTAGTCTATAGTCTAGTCTATAGGTCTAGTCTATAGTCTAGTCATAGTCTAGTATAGTCTAGTCTACTAGTATAGGCTCTAGTCGTATAGTCTAGTCTATAGGTCGTCTATAGTCTAGTCCTATAGTCTAGTCCTAGATCTAGTCTATAGTCTAGTCTAGTATCTAGTATATAAGGTCCTAGCTATAGTCCTAGTCATAGAGTATAGTCTATAGTCTAGTATAGTCTAGTCCTATAGTCTAGTCTATAGTCTAGTCTATAGTCTAGTCTAGAGTCTAGTCTATAGTCTAGTCGTATAGTCTTAGTCTATAGTCTGAGTCTATAGTCTAGTCTAGTCTATAGTCTAGTCTATAGTCTAGTCTATAGTCTAGTCTATAGTCTAGTCTATAGTCTAGTCTATAGTCTTAGTCTATAGTCCTAGTCTATAGTCCTAGTCCTAGTCTAGTCATAGTCTATCTATAGTCTAGTCATAGTCCTAGTCTATAGTCTAGTCTATAGTCAGTCTAGTCTAGTCTATGTTCTAGTCTATAGTCCTAGTCTATAGTCTAGTCCTTAAGTCTAGTCTATAGTCTAGTCTATAGTCTAGTCTATAGTCTAGTCTATAGTCTAGTCTATAGTCTAGTCTATAGTCTAGTCTATAGTCCTAGTCTTTAGTCTAGTCTATGGTCTCGACTGTAGTCTGCTGTCGACTATTGTCTTGTGTTTCGAATATAGTCTACTGTATAATCTCGTCTATTGTCTGGTCTATAGTCTCTAATAGAGGCAAATTTATAGTAAATTTATAGTTCACAATTATAATCTGGTCCATAGTTTTGTTTATAGTCTGAAATATAGTCTGACCTATACTATCTGTAGCTTCGACTATATTCTGGTCTATTGTCCCATATCTTTATTTAAGACATTTTTAATCATTTTAAATATTTATTCGGAAATCCCATTTAAAAATTTCTTAACATTTTCTAAATAGTTTTTGCATTGCCAAAATATTTCAGAACTTTTGTTATTGTGAATTCTTATCAGTTTCACAAAAACAGATGATTTCAAATACTAAAATCTATTACACTTTTTCCTCTTTTTGCCCAAACATCTGTTAATACTATGCTTTTAAAAAACACTATAAAAAACTCAACCCCCTCGAGATTAAAATGCAAAAAACGTTAGTTAAATTTAAAAAAAAAAAAAAACTATTTAAACAAACAAAGCAAAACAAAAAAAGTACAATAAACAAATCTATAAAATTTAATTAAATTAACAATCAAAAGCAAATAATAAAATAAAATTTATTTATTAGATAAAATCTTTTTTTCAGGCAATAATACATTTTTATGAAATAATTCATTAGTTTTTTAAAACAAATATAGATTTAGTTTTTTTTTTTTTTTTTTGAAAATATACAACTAACCTCCAAATTTATTCTTCTAACAATATTTGTAAAAACTGGTTTTTCTCTATTTCATTAGAAGAATTTAAGATTCTAAGACCAGAGTCTCTAGTTTTACAATTATAAAGCCTACCATAACAATTTCTTTTAAACAAACAACAATTTATTTCTTTTAAATAATTATGTATTTGCCTCTATTAAATATCACTGCAAATAAACTGGTTCTCTATAAAAAAGGAAATAATTTTAGTATAAAAACGTTTACGTTTTAATAACAATCTGTTAGATACTTCATTAATAAATCTTAAACATCACTGTCATACACAACATTATGCCATGAGCCATAGAAATAATTAAATGTTAAAGTAAGAAAGAAAAAAAAAACATTACAATTGTTTTTATTTCATTACATAGTTATTTTATTGTAATTTTTTCTTATTTTTTTTTCAAATCACACATCAAAAACCTTAACATTGATTTTAAACGTCATTGTTAAACATAGTGATGATGATGGCACGATCGTCATCATTATTGAATATAACAAAAACTGTTGTCATCGTGTTCTTTTTCTCTTAGGAATTGGGTACAATTGTGACAAACTGTCTAATGTACCAAAGATGGTACTTTTCTTGGGGGTACAAATTCGAATGGAAAATAAGCTAAAGATCAGACTATATTCAAGACTATAAACCAGACTATAGTCAATATCAATACTATAGATCAGACTATAGTCAATACTAAGGCCAAGACTATAGACCTGACTATAGTCAAGATTATAGGCTTCAGGCTAGACTATATACCAGACTATAGAGCGGACTGTAGTCAGTACTATAAACCATATTATAGACAAGACTATAGACCTAACTATGGCCAATACTACAGAGCAGACTATAGTCAATACTATAGACCAGACTATAGCCAATACTACAGAGTAGACTATAGAGCAGACAACAGTCAATACTATAGACCATATTGTAGCCAAGACTATAGACCACACTGTAGTCAAGACTGTAGACCATACTATTGAGCAGACTGTAGTCAATACTATAGACTAGACTACAGCCAATACTACAGAGCAGACTATAGTCAATACTATAGACCAGACTATAGTCAACTATAGAGCAGACTGTAGTCAATACTATATAGTCAAGACTATAGCCAATACTACAGATCAGACTATAGTCAATACTGTAGACCATATTATAGTCAAGACTATAGACCACACTATAGTTAAGTCTGTAGAACAGACTACAGAGCAGACTATAGTCAATACTATAGACCATATTATAGTAACGACTGTAGACCAGACTATAGTCAAGACTATAGAGCAGACTATAGCCAAGATTATAGACCAAACTATAGTCAAGACTACAGAGCGGACTATAGTCAATACTACATCCATATTATTGTCAAGACTATAGATCACACTATAGTCAAAATTGTTGAGCAGACTATAGTTATTACTATAGACCAGACTATAGTCGAGACTATATTTGAGAATATAGAGTAGACTATTGTCGAGACTTTAGGGCAGACTAAAATCGAGACTATAACGAAACTATAATCGAGACTATATACTACATTATAGTCAATACTATAGACCAGACTAAAGTCAAGTCTATAGTCCAAACTATAGTGGAGTCTATAGATTGGAGTAAATAGTAGAGTCGGATTATATATAAGACTATAGTCGAGACTTTAGACCAGATTATACTCAAGGCTATACAATAGACTATATTCAAGTCAATAAGCCATATTATTGTTGAGATTTTATATCAAACTATAATCGAAACTATAGATCAGTTTATTCGAGAATATTGACCAAATTATAATCCAGATGATGGACAAATCCTAATCGAAAATATAAAGTTTACACTGTAAACCATTTATTTGGCAGAAAAAGTACTTTTTTTCAATTAGTACAATATTATCCATTTACACATCTCTGCTATGAGAATACCAGCCGAGTATAACACGACAAGTATTTCCTTAAATGTCTAATATGGATTTAACCAGTTTTTGCTGTTATTGTTGTTTATTTGAAATGATGCTATTTTATTGTTGTTCTGCTAGTAGTATTTTGCCAAACAAGCGGAATTGAAGGCTTTTTATTTCTCCAAGTCTCCTCACACAATAAACATGGATTTGTTAGGCTGTCGTCTAACTATATTTTATTGTATCTTTTAAAGATTATGAGACCAGAAATGTACAACTAAATACGTTTTGTTTTTGTTATTTTGGTTTGTTTTGGATTTCATTGTTCTATAATGATTTTGAACTTAAACTTGAAAATAACGTACAAATAAAATGAAACTACAGCTCCAAAGAGTAAAACAAGAAAGAGGAAAACCCAGAGAATAACAAAAGACTGTCTATATAGAGTGGAAAACAGGCCACAAATAAGGAATTATTAAGGCTAAAGGCTGTTTATGGCATTAAATAAGATTTTTGGTATTGTGAACCATGACTGGCTGTCTGACTGACTGACTCTGACTGAGGAGTTGTTGTGGTCTTTGGCAGCCAAAATGGGAAACCGGATTGTCTTGTAGTATCATTCATTATTATCACAGTCAGTTATACACTCTCTTACACATAATATGTATTTGTTTTTGAAGGATTGAATTTTATTTAGTTTGTGTAAACTAAAAGATATTGGCCTCTCAAGTATGACATCATTGTTTTAAGAACCTTTTGTTATAGATGTTGTGAGACTATTGTTTGTTTTGTTTTCATTTATTTAGATTTTATGGGGAGAGATTGAGAAATATTGGATTTCAGGTAGGGGGATTTTATAATTATGTAAAGATTTGGTTTGGTTGAATTAAAGTTGCTTGGGGTGGTCAAAAATATTGACTAAATAAATACTATTAGCAAAAAGTTAATTACTGTTTGTTTTTACTTTGATTTTTAAATATTATGATTACCAAAGCAAATAAAAATATGAGCAAAATCATAATAATATATAGACCAAACTATTGAGGAGACTATAGAACATACTTTAATAGAAACATCAGTCTAGACTCTAGACTATAGTCGACATCAGATTATAGACGAGACCATAGACCAGAATTAAGACAAGATACCACTCTTTAGTGGAAAATAGAGACCAGGCTATAGTTAGACACTACATAGTCGAATAAAATTAAGAATATAGATAAGATCAATGTCGAGACTATAGACCACACTCTAGACTATAGTCGAAACTGAAAACAAAACTGTGGTTAAGAATATTAACAAGACTAAAGACAAGATTATATTCGAGACTGTAGATATATTGTCTATATAGTCGTATACAAGAGAATAATTGAAGACTATAGTCGAGTCCATAGACAATATTATAGTCGAGATAATAGACAAGACTATGACCGTGAACATAAATAATACTAAGTATGATCGAGATAAGACTATAATCGCGACAATATACAAGATTATAATTGAAGCTATAGAGAAGACTATTATCGGGACAATAGACAATATTATGATCGAGATCAGAGACAAGACTATAGTCGAGACTTTAGACAAGACTATAGTTGAGACTAAAGACAAGGTTATAGTCGAGAATATTCACAAAACTATAGTCGAGCCTATAGACAATAGTATGGTCGAAACAATAGACAAAACTATAAAGAAGACTATGATATAGCTTAGATTACAGAGATAAGTTATAGACAAGAGAATAATTGATACTATTGAGATTATTATAGCCGTGACTATAGACTATACTGTAATCGAGAGAATAGACAAGACTATGATCGAAAATATAAACAATTCTATGATCGTGACTATATGCAAGATTATAATTGAGACTGCAGAGAAGACTATAGTTGAGACTAAAGACAAGGATAAAGCCGAGAATATACAGTCGAGGGAATAGACAAGACTCTAAAAAAGACTATGATCGAGACAGACTGAAACTATAGAAACTATGATCGATACATAGACAAGACTATAGTTGAGTTACAGGAATTATAGATAAGAGTATATATAGTTAAGACTATTGAGAATGCTATAGTAGAGTTTATAAACAATAGAGAGACAATACTATAATCGTAACTATATACAACAGTAAAATTGAGACTATAGAGAAGACTATGATCGTGACTATACACATAATTATGGTCGAGACAATAGATAAGCCTATAGACAAGACTATAGTTGAGACTATACAAAGGACTATAGTCGAGACTATAGACAATACTATTGAGGATAAAATAAACAAAACTATGATTGAGATAAAACCATAGTCCAGACTTAAGTCGAGAACATAAGCCAGGCTATATTCGGAACTACAGACCAGACTATAGGCTAATAATATCAAGAATATAGATTAGATCAAAGATCAGGCTCAAGTCGAGACTATACAGTC
This sequence comes from Lucilia sericata, assembly GCF_015586225.1. Taxonomy (NCBI): domain Eukaryota; kingdom Metazoa; phylum Arthropoda; class Insecta; order Diptera; family Calliphoridae; genus Lucilia; species Lucilia sericata. The sequence goes on along the minus strand of NW_023996233.1, from coordinate 406 downwards.
CAGAATATTGACCAGACTATAGTATAATAGATTACTTTAATCGAGACTATATAGTCTAGACTCTAGACTAAATATAGTCTATTATTCAAAACTTTTACTACTTATTGATTGAAACATCTAATACCATTCCAATACAAAACTTCTTAATCCCTATACAAATAAGATTTATTACGTCTTAATTGTACACAGTCTTCCTCGTGACCTATATTCTCTATTACGCCGTAAAGTTTTTTTATTGCGTTTCCTTTGACGATGGGTGGTTAAAGTTCATACGCTGTGAGTCAGAAAATATTACCACAATTTGTATTTATTTTCTTTTTTTTTATTATTTTCCTTTGCAAAATATAAACACATTTGTCCTAGTTTCAATAAGTTTCTATCAGTTTAATAGCACAACTATATACAA
>NW_023996232.1:5000-52260 GCF_015586225.1 Lucilia sericata | reverse complement strand
TGATTCATGATGTGAGATTCAACTATGTTGTGCGTCACCTACTCACTAAACCGCCTTCCCATCGTCAACTGCAAAACCCTACGGAACTGCTCTTAAGTATTACTTCGCAGGGCTGGTTAGCATTTACGCTACTTCTGCATATAACATTACTGCTTGTGTTTCCTTTCGTGTTTTTTCCTCTTGTCGCAGGCGAAGATTCACGACTCTTATAAAATTTGAATTAAATCCCAATGCTCTGTTGACGTTAGCATTACGTCTATTATGTTATCAGGGGTAATTGTAAGTCCCACGTTTACCTCTACGTCGTGTCTAATGTTCTCGAATCTAGGACATTTAAAGACAACATGCTCCACATCCTCTACTACTGAACATGTAGGACTGTTAGGCGAGTGATCGTATTTGTATTTATAGAGATAACTTCGATATCCTCCGTGACCTGTAAGGAATGAGTAAGGTGATAATTGACTTCGTCATGCTTTCGATCTATCCATTTGCTAATGCTTGGGATAATTCTAAATGTCTACCGACCCTTATCTGCATTTTCCCATCTTCTTTGCCAATATGACATAGTTTTTCTTCGTTCGACTTTTTTCTGTCGCGATTACTTTCCTCTGCGTTTAGTTCTTTCGCTACGTACAATCTACAACCTTCATCGGCAGCTAGGTCGATTGGGATCATTCCAGCAATTACACATATGGCCTCCAGGGATATGGTTCTGTAGCCACTGCAAATTCTAAGGCAGCACTGTCTGAATAATGAGAGTATATTTTTCCGGGAAATACTGCTAATAGTCCGTGCCCAGATGGGTGCTCCATATAGTAATATTGACGTTGTTACTCTGGAGATAGGAGTCTACGCGATTGCCTTGGACCTCCAACATTTGGCATGATTCTGCTTAGGGCATTGTTAACAGCGGCTGCTTTCTTGCATGCATATTCCAAGTGGGGTTTGAAATTAAGTCTATCATCGATTAACACTCCTAGATATTTGATTGATGGAGACGATTTGATATTTGACCTTCCTACTTCGATGTTTATAGATTCCTTCTTTCTTCGACTACTATTAGGACAGCTTCCGTTTTATGATCTGCAAGTTCTAACCCAACTTTCGCAAGCCAGGTTTTAATAATCCGTATAGTATCATTAGCGTACATTTCTACCTCGTCAAGGAAGCGTGCTTGGACCACTACAGCAATATCGTCAGCGAAACCAATAATATTTGCCTCGTTGGGTATAGTTAGCTCCAGGACTTCATTATACATTGTATTCCAGAGAGTGGGCCCAACACTGAACCCTGGGGGACTCCGGCCGATGTTTTATATTTGTGCATTCCTATGTCAGTATCATACCAGAGGGTCCTATTTGAAATAGTCCATAAGTATCCTTACTAAGTAGTTTGGAACGTCTAGCTATGTAGTGAAGACATGATGTGTTGCCATCCAGCGCTATTAAATGCGTTTTTTATGTCCAGTGTGATGACTGCGCAATATTTTTGCTGGCCCCTTTTCCTTTGATAGCTGTCTCCGCCAGGTGTTTAACTTGATTAATGGCATCTATTGTGGATCTTGCTTTTCGGAATCCATATTGTCTGTCCGAGGGCCGTTAACACTTTCCACCACAGGTAGTAACCTATTATAGATAACTCGTTCTAATACTTTTCCTATCGTATCCAGCAAACATATCGGCCTGTATGAGGATGGGTCTCCGATCCTTTTGTTAGGTTTTGGTATTAAACCAGCCTTTGTTTTTTCCATGGCTCAGGAAATTTTCCATTCCTAAGGCAATTGTTCATCACCATTGCAAATACTTGAGGTTTGTCCTTTAGGGCCAGCTTCAAAGCTTTGTTCGGGATTCCGTCCAGTCCTGGTGCTTTGTTGTCTCCGATCACTGAGCATATTTGCAAAATTTCTTCCACTGTGACTTCATCAATATCCATATTAATGGATGGAGTCACTTCCTGGAAAAATGGTCCTCTTGGGAACAGCACCTCTATGATTCTTTGGAGCATTTGTGGACATGTAACCTGGGGAGTTCGTTGACCTTTCAGTCGTGATAATACGATTCTGTACGCATTTCCCCATGGATTCGAGTCAACTTCCTTACACAGTTGTTTGAAACAATCTCGTTTGCTTTTCTTAATGGCAAGTTGTAGTTTTCGTCTAGCTTCAAGGTAGGCTTGGTGTCTTACTTCGGAATTTGGTCTCATTCTTCTCCTTTGGTATAGTCGTCGTGTTTTAAGACATTCCTTTCGGAGAGCTGCTATTTCAGGATTCCACCAGTAGTTTGGTTTCCTACTATCTGATTGTCTTCTCCTGGGCATAGATACATCGCACGCCTCTTTAGGGCATCCATAATATGGGTATGTGTGATTTGGCTCATGTCATCCAACGTCACCTGGTTAGCGAATTCATACAGAAATATTTCTTGTTGAAGCTTATTTTGTGCCCATCCTGTCGTTCGAGGCATTCTCTTTGGTTTTGGCGGTATATGGTTTTCATAACATACTGAAAGTATTATGGCCTGGTGGTCGCTATGCGTGTAGTGTTCACTGACTTTCCATTCGAAATCCCTAGCAAGAGTTGGGCTAATAAACGTTAAATCAACTACAGATCCTGTTGAACCTCTTCTAAATGTTTGAGTGTTCCCAGCATTGCAAAGTACAAGGTCTAGCTGTGCAAATGCTTCAAGGAGGATACGGCCTCTTGCATTAGTTGACTGACATCCCCAGTTAACTGCCCAGGCATTGAAATCTCCTCCGATAATCTTTGGGCTATGTATCGCTGCATCGGAAACAAGGTTGTCTATAAATATTTCAAATTCATTTATTGGGACGTTTGGTGAGATGTAGCAGCTATAAAAATAAATCCCACCAATCTTGACTCTGGCGAATCCGTCGACAGGGCTTCTCATTGTATCCTGGAAAGCATGTTTACCGCAAGACCAAATTGCTGCTTTGCCTGATTTATCTTTCTCCCATATAGCACTAGATAAGTTTTTGTATTGCTCACATATAATAGCTACGTCCACGTCCATTTCTCGAATTGTTTGTCCAGGAGTCTTGGCCACTGCACAATGATTAAGATTCAGTTGTATAATCTTCATTCTTTAGATTTGTTGATTGCCTTCTTGAATACAGGGCATTTGCTGCTGCCCGCGATGTGTCCAATTTCTGGGTCCTTGTTAGCTATACAGAACATGCATTTCGGTTCTGATGTACAGTCCTTTGCAATATGGTTTGGCTCCCCACATTTACGCACAATTTGGATCTGTCAAAGCTGTTTTTACAGACTCCTGCGATATGGCAAACTCAAGACATCTAAAGCAACGTTTTAGTGTAAGGGGTTCACGTACTCGGCAAATCGACCATCCTATTCTGATTTTACCCATTTTTAACGCTTGTTGTGCAATAGCATCTGGTAAGACAATTTTTGCTATTTGCGTTCCTCCGTATGCTTTGCGAATATGCTTAACGGCGCCCTCTTTTATCTCAGGCGTGTTGAGTTGTTCTTCCAATGCAGCACAAATATCTGCTTTTGTCGTCACCTCGTCAAGGTCTTTACACTCTATCATCGTCTCGCTTACTCTAGTTCGTATTTCGGCTCTACCCTCCAGAGTTTTTCCAATCCGATCGTTGAATTCTTTTGCTTTCTCACCATTATTCGTATTTATCTCCAGTAGTAGTTCGCCTTTCTGGGTCCTTCGAATCCACCGTACATTACTTCTACATTACCAAGCTCTTGAAGATCTGTGTCCCCTTTTATTTTACGCAAAATGTCAGCGTAGGTCGTTTCTCCTTTTGCGGATATTATCACTGCATCTGGCCTTTCTTTTTTACGTTGCCTATCTTTCCTTCTGTTTACCGTTTTCCACTCGGATGATGGTGAACCACCAGTCTCTTCTGGTTGAGATAGAGTTTTGTCGGCGTTATCTACAGCAAGGTTTGGTGACCGCTTTGTCTTCTTTTTTTTGAAGTTGGTTTCGTACTCCTCATTTGAGTCCCTGCTCCTTTTTTTAGCTTCGACACTTGTTTTTGGTAAATTTGGCAATGGATGAGCCAGTTGCTCCATTTCTTTGATTTACTATTTTTCTCTCTTGGATTTCAACTACTGCCCTAATATAGGTAGCTCTTATGGCACGGATTTGTGCCTTTATTGAGTGGTGGATGTTGTTTTTTTTCCTAACAAATTCCATCAAAGACGTTATCAATGTGCCGAGTTTAGTAACGGCATCAATAGGTTTAGCGTTATTCCTCTTGGCTTCTTTTGGTTCCTCCGCATTTTCCGGTGGGTCCGATTGTATCGCACCTTTTCCGGGAATATCTTCATCTTTGCCTGATGTTATAGTGTTGGCATCAGTGTCTATCTATCTATCTATCTATCTATCTATCTATCTATCTATCTATCTATCATCTATCTATCTATCTATCTATCTATCTATCTATCTATCTATCTATCTATCTATCTATCTATCTATCTATCTATCTATCTATCTATCTATCTCTATCTATCTATCTATCTATCTATCTATCTATCTATCTATCTATCTATCTATCTATCTATCTATCTATCTATCTATCTATCTATCTATCTATCTATCTATCTCTATCTATCTATCTATCTATCTATCTATCTATCTATCTATCTATCTATCTATCTATCTCTATCTATCTATCTATCTATCTATCTATCTATCTATCTATCTATCTATCTATCTATCTATCTATCTATCTATCTATCTATCTATCTATCTATCTATCTTCTATCTATCTATCTATCTATCTATCTATCTATCTATCTATCTATCTATCTATCGATCTATCGATCTATCGATCTTTCGATCTATCGATCTATCGATCTATCGATCTATCGATCTATCGATCGATCGATCTATCTATCTATCTATCTATCTATCTATCTATCTATCTATCTATCTATCTATCTATCTATCTATCTATCTATCTATCTATCTATCTATCTATCTATCTATCTATCTATCTATCTAATCTATCTATCTATCTATCTATCTATCTATCTATCTATCTATCTATCTATCTATCTATCTATCTATCTATCTATCTATCTATCTATCTATCTATCTATCTATCTATCTATCTATCTATCTATCTATCTCAGAAATATAACATATTTAAATATAAAAATATTTTGTTAAAATCTTCAAATTTTGCACGAAGAGCTTTAACATACATGTAAACATTTTGGGTAATAAATTGGCGGACTACCCATGAGGGGAGCGGCACCTCCTATATTAATTAAATGCAAAAATTCGTTTACCTGTGAAACTAATAGAACTAAATTCTTCAACTTTTGCACTAAGAACTTTAATATTCGTCTGAACATTTTGGATGAAAAAGCGGACTTTCATCAGGGGGTGGCTAGGAACCCCCTTATGAATTAAATAGAAAAAAATGTATATCTGTGATACTATAGAAACTAGAATCTTCAATTTTTATATGAAGAACTTTGACATTAATGTGAACATTTAGAGAAAATTGGGCGGATTTTCAATGGGGGGATTGATTAATTAAATACAATACAGTATTATTCTAATTTTTTATAGCTTACATTAAAATCCTTATTAGCGTTCGGAAAAATTGGCGAACTTGCAATAATTTGCATGTCACCTCCCATGTGTAAGTGTTTTTATACCCTACACCACTTAGTTTATATTGGGTTTGTGCCGATGTTTGTCACGCGGGGATTGATTAATTAAATACAATACAGTATTATTCTAATTTTTTATAGCTTACATTAAAATCCTTATTAGCGTTCGGAAAAATTGGCGAACTTGCAATAATTTGCATGTCACCTCCTCCCATGTGTAAGTGTTTTTATACCCTACACCACTTAGTTTATATTGGGTTTGTGCCGATGTTTGTCACGCACAATAATATTGGTCCTATACCCACCTTAAAGTATATTAACCGGCTTAGAATCATTTTCTGAGTCGATTTAGCTATGTCCGTCAAACTACAGGTCGCAATTTTGAAGATAATTCAATGATATTTGGCACTTGATCTTCTATGGTATCGGAGACAAAGGCTATTGAAAATGGTTAACATTGGTCCATTTTCTCACTTAGCCCCCATACAACTGAACCCCCTATGGTATCGGAGACAAAGCCTATTGAAAATAGTTAACGTCGGTCTATTATTTTACTTAACCCCCATACAACTGAACGAGACTAATAGGGATTTTAAGTTCATAATTATGTTTAATATACCCGTATCTCGACAAAAACTGCAAAACCAAGTTCTATGCTAGCCTTGATGTCTTTCATGAATTTTATAATTATAGGGTCTCATTTGACCATAGCCGCTATACATATCCTCCTCAAAATTTGACTTAAATGTCCACAATTCTGTTCAACAATAAATAGCTTAAGTATAATTCAAGGCAAGGTACAATTCAACTTAAATGCTTTATTATGAAAACTAAATTACATTTTATTTTTGTAACAGGTGTAGGGTATTATATGGTCGGCCTCGCTCGATTATAATTTCTTACTTGTTATAACCTTCACCACCATCAGTGGTGATAGAGGGTATATATAAGTTTGTCATTCCATGTGTAACACCAAAAAATATTCATCTGAGACCCAACAAAGTATATATATTCTGGGTCCTTATGAAATTCTGAGTCGATTTAGCTATTTCCGTTTGTTCGTCTGTCTGGTTAAAACACGCTCACGTTAAAACTAAGCAAATGAAATCAACCAAATTCACTGAGAATATTCATTGTTTTCCTAAGCAGTTTGGTATTGAAAATCGGTTCACAACGTAAAAAGTTATGAGTAACAAGTCAGAGTGCTATATTCGGCTATGCCGAATCTTAAATACCCTCCACCTGTAAGCTACTTTCTATGAAAACCTTTATAAATATTACTAGATACTTATTTAATACATTGTGAAAGTTTAAATTGTGCTTCCGTGATAAGGGTGCTATCATTTAGAAATCATATACATATACCTTTTATGGAGATATGGCCAATTATTAGTCAATCCGATTTCAAATCAAATTTCACAGAATGATTTATCGATAAAAAACACGCTGTGTCGGATTTTATCCGCATATATTTATAATTGAATGAAATATATTGGAAAAAGTGACTTATGGAAATGGGCCTTATATGAGAACTAAGACCAATTATGCATTTTTTTAACGATTTCTTATATACGATTTTAACGATTTCTTATATACACAAAATATCCTTATTCCGATATCTTTATTTATCAATGAAATATGCGATTTTTTCTGAAGTGTATCTTATATGACAGATATTAACAACTATGGACCGATCCGAAAAAAAAATATTTTTATAGCCTTTTTATACCTGTTGCGCGATAAAGGAAAAATAATAATGCATGTTTATGTGAGAGAACTGGATAGTAGAGGCATGCTAGTTTTGTCATCCGGCTATCTTCAGTCTGGCTGGGTTCTTTCTATCCAGAATCACCTGCTACGCAACAATAGAAAATTACACAATTCATGCCTCGTAATGTTTATATTTCCCAGTGAAAAGTCTTATGGGTGTCATTAAGTGACTTGAACCTAGGAGCCAATTTTTCCCACCCATATTCTAACAAGAAACACCTATGGCAATTCTAGTGCTCGGAAGTTAACAGAATTGCACCTTCTGTGAACCTTTTTATAATAACTTAACTACATTATTCTAGCAATTCATATTTATTCTAATGAAAATTCATAAACCTATTAATATAATAAGTATAATGATAATTTTTTTTTTTAATAAAGAACAAAGAAAAACAAGTAAGAAAGTATAGTCGGGCGTGGCCGACCATATGATACCCTACAACCAGTTATGAATATTAAATGTGATTTAATTTTTCATAATATCGCATTTATCTTCAATATTCCCTTGTTCCGATACATTTAAGCAATTTATGGATGAAAAACTAATTTTCTGAAAGAGGCTTTATATTGGGGCTAGGGGCAAATATGGACCAAGCCCGATAAAATTTTGTGAATATATTTATATTTACACAATATTTTATTGCGCTGAATTTCATCGCGATATTTGTGTTTATAAGTTAATTTGGGACATTCAAGTAATTTTCTGAAGGGGACTTTGTATGGGAGCTAGGCTCAAATAGGGCCCGATCTTTATGAAATTTGGCAGGGTTATCAAGACTTCTATAAAACTTAGTTATGCCGTATTTTATCGATATATCTGTATATTTAACATAATTATGAGCTCAGAAGCCCTTTTCGGGGGGTTCTGTTCTATGGGGGCTAGGTGAAATAATGGACCGATTTTAACCATTTTCAATAGGCTTCGTCCTTGGGTCAAATAAAACGTGCGTGCCAAATTTCATCCAATTATCTTGAAAATTGCGACCTGTAGCTTGCGCACAAGGTTTACATGGACAGCCAGCCAGCCAGCCAGCCAGACGGACGGACGGACGGACGGACGGACATAGCTTAATCGACTCAGAAAACGATTCTAAGCCGATTGGTATACTTTAAGGTGGGTCTAGGACGAATATTTTTATATGTTACAAACATCAGCACAAATCCAATATACCCTCCCCACTAAAGTGGTGTAGGGTATAATTAGTAAAATTATGATTAAATCATATGATATTCAAATACTTAGTTTAAATTATTTTGTTTTGTTTGTCTTTAAATTATATTTATCTTGACTGATTTGAAATAATAATTATTTAATGTAAAAAGAGCTATAGGTGTAGATCTTGATTTTATATACAAAAAAATAATGAACAGCTGATCAAGTAAATAACTACACTTAAAATTACTTATATAGTCATTGAACTTAGTTCGAAAGTCAGAAACAAAAAAAGACCAAAGAGTCGGGCATGGCCGACAATATAATACCCTACACCATGAGTATATTTTAAAACAAGTAAGAAAGTATAGTCGGGCGTGGCCGACCATATGATACCCTACACCAGTTATGAATATTTTTGTGATTTATTTTCATAATAAAGCATTTATCTTCAATATTCCCTTGTTCCGATACATTTAAGGAATTTACGGATGACAAACTAATTTTCTGAAAGCGGCTTTATATGGGGGCTAGGGGCAAATATGGACCAAGCCCGATAAAATTTTGTGAATATATTTATATTTACATAATATTTTATTGTGCTGAATTTCAGCGCGATATTTGTGTTTATAAGTTAATTTGGGACATTCAAGTAATTTTCTGAAGGGGAGCTAGGGTCAAATGTATATGTATATTTAACATAATTATGAGCTCAGAAGCCCTTTTCGGGGGGTCCTGTTCTATGGGGGCTAGGTGAAATAATGGACCGATTTTAACCATTTTCAAAAGGCTTCGTCCTTAGGTCAAATAAAACGTGCGTGCCAAATTTCATCCAATTATCTTGAAAATTGCGACCTGTACCTTGCGCACAAGGTTTACATGGACAGCCAGCCAGACGGACGGACGGACGGACATAGCTTAATCGACTCAGAAAACGATTCTAAGCCGATTGGTATACTTTAAGGTGGGTCTAGGACGAATATTTTTGTATGTTACAAACATCAGCACAAATCCAATATACCCTCCCCACTAAAGTGGTGTAGGGTATAAAAATTTATTTTTCATGAAGAAACTTTTATGTTGAATTTTACCTTATTCCAAAGTATTTAAGCAATTTATTGATAAAAAAAAACAAATTTTCAAAATATAAATATATAATTATATAGGAGTATAGGTCAGACTTGGGCCGATACTCATTCAATTTGGGAAAAGGATATATTTTTAAATAACAGTTAGTTATGTTGAGTTTCATTGCGATACAAATGGTTACAAGTCAATTTTAGACGTTTAAGACATTTTTTAAAGGGGGGCTTGTATGGGGGCTAGGGTCAAATAAGAACCGATCATTACGAAAGTCTGCAGTGTCATTTATACTTATATAAAACATATTTGTTCCATTTTTAGAGGGATAATAGTATATTTGACGTAATTATGGCATAAAAAGCCCAAATCGGGAGGTACGGTTGTATGGGGGGCTAGGTGAAATAATGGACCTATTCGTCCCTGTGCCAAAAAACATGTTTGGTCCAAATTTCATCAAATTATCTTGAAAATTGCGGCCTGTACCTTGCGCACAAAGTTTACATGGACAGCCAGCCAGCCGGACAGACGGACGGACGGACGGACATGTCTTAATCGACTCAAAAAGTGATTCTGAATCGATCGGTATACTTTAAGGTGGGTGTAGGACCAATATTTTTGTGTGTTACAAACATCAGCACAAACGTATAATACCCTCCCCACTATAGGGGTGTAGGGTATAAAAATAAGAAATGAGAGGGTTTATGACTTGAATTCGCCGTAAAATGATTATGTTTTCTCTTTGTAATAATTATGTACAAAAATACAAATTACCCCCTCATTTTATAAAACGAAACTTTAGTTAACGTAAAAAATTTGTATGAAGAATATTGGGAAATTTTTGAAAATTTGAATTTTTTCCATACAAATTCTTTTGAACGTTTGTCGTTCGTTTTATAAAATGAGACCCTTAATGTTTATAATTGTTTAGTAATAAGTATATTAAGAAACAAATGTGGGAAACTTACAATTTTCAGGTGGTTGATAATTTAAATGTTTTTCCAATTCCGCTGTCGAAAAAAGGCCTTTTCGGACTGCAACTGGAGTACCTGTATAATGATTATTTTATGTTTGATGGATATTGTTAATTTTGTACACTTCTGATTCTATTTTCCGAACTTATTACACTTGATCACTATTATAAATTATACAAATGCGATAGTTTAACTAATTAATAGGATAATATATGTAGTTTTCGATAAGTCCAGGTTATAGTTATAATGTCGTGTTGGTTAATTAGGACTCTAAAGTGGGAGACAAAAGTCTATATGGGCAATTACATACTATAGTATGTGACATTCGCAGGCCTTTAGAGTGGTATAGATTTTGTAAAATTAGGAGTACTTGGAAAACAATTTTGTCATTCTGTTCCATTTAAAGAATACTATATTTGCAACAGGAATCATCCCATTCGGAACCCATTTCCCATTTTCCAAAATATGGATTAAAATATGGCGATATCATACGTGACAAAAAAAGGAGTGTTTTTAAAGTACATGTAAATATTTACGAAAATCTGCGAATTCTGGGACATATTTTTCATTAGTAATCCATAATTTTTAAATAAAACAAGTTAGAGTGCTATATTCGGCTGAGCCGAATCTTAAATACCCGCCACCAGCTTTTTTCATAGTAATACTTTTTTAATTGATCAAATATTTGTAGAAATAAGTTTTCTCATGTCTTAAATAGAAAACCCCAAGATATAAACAGCTTAAATCTGTTACAATTACAAGATTTATTGAACATTACAAACCACATTTTCTTTTATATTTTTATAGCGCCCTAAGGTATGCTTTAACGATATTTAATAATGTGTATGTATGCATGTGTGTGAAAGATTTAAGGATTTTCAAAATACATATATATAATTTTGTTGTACACAAATTGATAATGCAATTAGCTAAATACGGTTAAATTGCCTTTAGTGGAAGGACTTAATATGGGAGATATGACCAATTATAAACCGATCGTAAAAAATTCTTTAAGCAAAATTTCTGTACATAAAATCTATATTTCAGTCAAATTTTGTATCTATATCGTAATTTAGTGATAAGTAATGTGTGTTCAAGTGATTTTCTGAAGGGACATTTGCATGGGACCGACCGCACCCATGTTATGGACCGATCGTGAAAAAATCTTGAAATAGAATTTTTGTATACCAAACTAATATTTGTGCCAAATTTTATATCAATAGCTTTATTTGGTAATGAGTAATGTGCGTTTAAGAGATTTTCGTAAAGGCGCTATGACCAATTATGTATATAAAGACAAAATTTCAAAATTCTGTATCTATATCATAATTTAGTAGTGAATATTGTGCATTCAAGTGATTTTCTGGAGGGGACCTAGTATGAGAGCTATGACCAAATATGGACCGATCGTAAAACAATTTTATAGTGTAATTTATGTATATAAGAGGAATATTTGTGCTAAATGTATGGATATCAATATTTTGTAATGAGTTATGCGCGTTTAAGTGATTTTCGGAAAGGGTCCTTGTATGGGAGCTTTGACCAATTATGGACCGATCGGAAAAAAATTTCACGGTAATATTTCTGTATATGAGAGCAATACTTGTACCAAACTTTATATGGATATTTTAATTAAGTAATGAGTTATGTGCGTTTAAGTGATTTTCGGGAGGGGACTTTGTATGGGAGCTATGTCAAATTATGGAGCGATCCAGAAATTTTTTCTCTCAATGAATTTTAAGCTGTAAAATTTTGTAAAGATATCAACATTCTGACGGAAGTTATCAACAAAAAACTCATTTTCCGGGAATATGTACTTTTGAATGAGAGGTATATGAAATTGTGGACCGATTCTGGCAATTTTCAGCAAGAATTAAGATATTATGTAGAAACGAATGTATGATGACTTTCATGAAATTATCTTGCATAGTTTTCGAGAAAATTACACCAGAATGTGTAAAAAATGGTTATTTTTTGGAGTTGTTTTAAATTTTGATTCATAACTTTTCTCGATGTGAACCGATTTTGCTCATTTTCAATACCAAACTGTACCGGATAATAGTGAATATTTTGGGTGTATTTGGTTAAATTATCTTGCTTCGTTTTAACGTGAGCGTGTTTTACACAGACAGACGGACAGACAGACAGACAGACAGACAGACAGACAGACAGACGGACGGACGGACGGACGGACGGACGGACGGACAGACAGACGGGCATAGCTAAATCGACTCAGAATTTCATAAGGTCCCAGAATGTATATACTTTGTTGGGTCTCAGATGACTATAAGTTTGCCCTGATAGGATGTGGACCCTATATGGGAGCTATGACCGATTATGGACCGATCCGGAACAAATTTCGTAGAGTAATTAATATACACACAAAACACATTCATGTCGAATTTTATCCAAATATCTTTGTTTATCTATGAATTAAGCTCGTTTAAGTGATTTTCGGTTATGAACCTTATATGGGAGCAATGACCAATTATGGACCGATCCGGAAAAAAATTCCTTAGAATGATTTATGTATATACAAAACATATTCATGTCGAATTTTATCCCGATAGCTTTATTTATCAATAAAATATGTTCATTTAAGTGATTTTCGAAAGTGGACCTTATGTGGGAACTATGACCAATTGTAGACTGATACAGATCTAAGTCCGTAGTTTTGATTCCTGTTCATATAATGTCAATATGTACAAAATTTTGTGTTGATACCGATATATTTGAGGAAGGTATTAACGATAAATTAATTTCCGGAAATATGTACCTTTGTATGGGGGCTATGGGAATTTTTGGATCGATTGTTACAATTTTAAACATAATTAATCCATAGATGGAAAAAATAATCAGTGACAAAATTTGTCGAATTATCTTTGGTAGTTTCTGAGAAAACTACTCAAGAATTCGGGAAAAAAAAACTAAATTTTTTTTAGGTAGTCTGATATTTTTACTCATAACTTTTTACGTTGTAAACCGATTTTACTGATTTTCAATACCAAACCGCTTAGGAAAATAATGAATATTCTCAGTGAATTTGGTTGATTTCGTTTGCTTAGTTTTAACGTGAGCGTGTTTTAATCAGACAGACAGACTGACTAAATCGACTCAGAATTTCATAAGGACCCAGAATATATATGCTTTGTTGGGTCTCAGATGAATATTTTTTGGTGTTACACGCGGAATGACAAACAAAAAGAGGGTATATATACCCTCTATCACAACTGATGGTGGTGGAGGGTATAAAAATTTCAGACTACCTAAAAAAAAAATGAAGTTTTTTTCCCTAATCCTTGAGTAGTTTTCTCAGAAACTACCAAAAATAATTCGACAAATTTTGTCATAGATTATTTTTTCCATCTATGGATTAATTATGTTTAAAATTGTAACAATCGATCCAAAATTTCCCATAGCCCCCATACAAAGGTACATATTCCCGGAAATTAATTTATCGTTAATAACTTCCTCAAATATATCGGTATCAACACAACATTTTGTACATATTGACATTATATGAACAGGAATCAAAACTACGGACTTAGATCTGTATCGGTCCACAATTGGTCATCGTTCCCATATAAGGTCCACTTTCGAAAATCACTTAAATGAACATATTTTATTGATAAATAAAGCTATCGGGATAAAATTCGACATGAATATGTTTTGTATATACATAAATCATTCTACGGAATTTTTTTCCGGATCGGTCCATAATTGGTTATAGCTTCCATATAAGGTCCACACCCGATCAGTTCACAATTGGTACTAGCTCCCATATAAGGTCCACATCCTAAAATCACTTAAACAAGCTTAATTCATCGGCATGATGTGTATAATATTTATTTTGTGTATAAATATTAATTACTTTACGAATTTTTTTCGGATCGGTCCATAATTGGTACTAGCTCCCATATAAGGTCCACATCCGAAATTCACTTAAATGCGCATAATTCATTGATAAATAAAGCTATCAGGGTAAAACTCGACGTCATTCGTGAACATTTTCCACATCGGTCCATAATTGGTTACATTCCATATAAGGAATTTTTTCAGCATTGGTCCATAACTAGCTCCCATATAAGGTTCACTTCTGAAAACCACTTAATGCCACATAATTTATTATTAAACTCGACATGAGTATGTTCTATGTATAGATAAATCATTTTGATTATTTTTTTAGAATTGGTCCATTATTGGTCATAGTTCCCATATAAATTATCGGTAGGATCGGCACATAATATTTCGAAGAATAATCGGTCGGTATCTGAAAATCACTTAATACAAATGTTTCTGGGCCTAATCAAAATTAGTACATGTATAAAGAAGTTACAAAATGATAAATAGTATCTTAATTACGGAAACAAAACATGTGCCGGGTTGTATTTTAATACTTAAGTAAAATTTATGTCTTTGGTATACATATATTATAAATTCGGCCCTATAACTTTAACCATTTATAACATATTTATATTGGGTTTTAATAAAAAGTAGTTTGCAGGTGGATGATATTTAAGATTCGGCAGAGCCAAATATAGCAATCTAACTTATTTTTATTTATATTGCTTTTAGGGTAGCAAAGCACACTGAGTACAGCTAGTTATGGATATAAAATGGAGATTTACAATGTTAAGCACAACAGAAAAAGAAAACGACCGTTCGGTTTTAGGGTATATAGAGAACTCTCAGATTTATTTACAATTTACTTATATTTATAATATTAAAATCTAACATAAAATTCTTATCAACTATAAAACAATGCATGTGGAATATTCTAATCAGAAAACATTCTAATCATAAATTATGTATTTAATGTATGGTCATAAAAAAACCCACATTTACAATGCTTGTGCATTTGTTGCAACCATCAGTCTATGCTCTGATCGTGTGTTCATTAACATAAACATTAACGATCAAGCATCTGACATAAAGCATTAAATTTATTTTATTGATTTGGGCAAATACATAAAACTTCTAATTTATTGATAAGTTTTATACCCGTATAATATAAATATGCATTTCTATTCCACATGCATAGTTTTCTATTTTAAATATCAAAATTCAATCTACAAGATTGAACATTCTGCCGGCCCTGAAAGCTCCTAGTTTTTCAGAACAAAACAGAACTAAATAAAAATTATAATTTAATTTTAAAAACTTTATATATAACAACAATATCATATAAATTTATATTGAACCTTTTAGTTCAATATTTTAAATATATTTTTTTCTTTTAAATCAAATTTTAGAAAACTTAAGTTCATAAAAAAAATTAAAAAATTCCTAACTTAACTCTACCCTATATTATACGGGGAAGCGTAATGGTAGCTGGCAGAGAGGTTGATGAAATATGGCACGTTCTTTTCAGTATCCAAAACAAGGCAATAATGACGACAGTGATAATGATCAAGCTTATCTTGTAATGATTAAGATGATGGCCCTCAGCTAATATCGGAAAACCAAGAATTGTTGTTTCTTTAGGAATGTCTAGAATCTTGTACACCTCTACTTCACTGTTAAGCTTCAAGTGACTTATATTAGGCATAAATGATGTAATATTCATAGAGGGGAACACATAATGAACGTCTGTTGCATATGTATCATATGCCCACAAATGAAGATCTGCTGCTTCCAAATGACAATCTGCTTCCATAGTTAATAGTCCTGAACCATGTAAAACAATATGTTGAGTTTTATCTTGACAAGTTACTTCTGCTGGTGTATGTTCATATACTGAGAAAATCCAAGTATTCGGTGTATATGTTTGACGCCAATAGTTTTGAAGATTTTTAATTTCTATTTCACAGCTATCCGGAATTTGCTTAGCCCTGAGGAATAATTTGACTTCACAACTATTTACCGACCTGGTGCTGAACAATGGGTGTACTTGATGGCATAGCGTTAAATCTCTCATCTTCTGGCAATGCTCAAAGTTTCCATCATCTAAAATATAAGACAGCGCCTTTCTCTTATCGATGAGGAAATATCTGCTGTTGGTGTGAATATTTACCGAATATCCATCGTGAGTTATTGGATATTGGTATACTTCATATGCATCAAAGATTTCATGATTGATTAACGGCAGCTGAATGCTGAAGAGTACGAAATCTTCTGTTGTTCTGGTGAAAACTTTTGACACCTTAGCCAATTCTACAGGATCTTCAGTTGGCAGCCGCAAATTCTTGTTTAGGTTGACTTTAATAAGTTCAATTTGTTTTTTGAACTTTCTTATCGGAAGAATTCCATTGAGAAAATTTCCTTTAGCATTGAATATTGCCCCAATGATATCATTTTGAATTCTTTCTAGTACCTCTAATGACGAAAGAATGTTGGCTATAGCTGCAACTCGAGTAGCTTCATCTTTGGTTTCGTGGATTTCTCCTTCCAGTACTTGTATGGCTCCACTCAGCTTCGTTATGTCTTTAAATACAGCTTTATTTTGTTTGCGTATGATTTCCATTGTCATATCTTGCGCTGAAGATAAATTTCTAACAATGTTCAGCAAATATTCGTCTTTCGCAGCGTTTTCTTTTATCTTCTTGGACACTTCTTCGGCATGTTCTTCGTCCATCAATCCAAAACAGAGAATGAAATACACCACCCACAAATGGCAAGAATGATCTTTTTTGTCTTTTCGGTGCGGAGGCCACTATCATATCATGCCTGTTCTCTATTCTTTCATACAGAGTCTGCAAATTCTGGTACGATGATGACTGGAACACTGCTTCTTTAGTTTCCAGCTTGCCGAGGGACATCATTGCTTCGCTCAAGGAATTCATGGCTGTTATATACTCGCTAATGTTGATATGCACTGTTATACTCCATGATGTCTTCGTTAACCCAACCATAGCTACCCTGTCGAAGAATATCCCTGCCTCATTCTTAAAGTTATTAATTTTAACTAAAGACCTAACTGGACTAATAATTGCTAACAATGTTAGTACTGTATACAAAATATTCTTATTTTTTATTTTATTATTTTTATACATATTTTTTTTCAAATTATGATTGTTATTATCATCATTATTATTTTTAGATTTTTTGTTTTTAATAATTAATATATTATTATTATTATTTACAGATGGAATGTCCATACTGTAATTTTTAGCAGAATTTGAAATATTTCTGGTTGGTATTTCCAGAATTTCATCTTCATTTTCATCAGTGGGAAAAGGACAAACATTGTGGATCGATCTTTTCGTTTCCCCATTGCTGGTCCTTACTTCCACCATTCTGCATAATCCATCCGAACCCGTTATAGTTCGGATGACCTTCCCACGCCTCCAGCTCATTGGAGGAATATTGTCTTCTTTCAGAAGAACCAAAGTATTTGGTTTAATATTTTGCATCGGTTTGTTCCATTTGTACCTTTTTTGTAATTCGGACAAATACTCGGACGACCAACGTTCCCAAAACTTTTCAGTATTAGATTGCACGGCTTTCCAATGCTCACGCAAACCACTATAACATTTGTTATCTATTGAATCATTGAAAGTATTGAATGGCTCTCCTATCAAGAAATGTCCAGGGGTTAAGACTTGGAAATCATTAGGATCATTTGACAAAGGAGTCAACGGACGTGAATTAAGAACAGACTCTATTTGTGTCATTAAAGTATAAAGTTCCTCGTACGTCATAGTCCCTTCTGTCACTTTATAAAAATGTTTCTTAACAGATTTTACGCAAGCTTCCCATAATCCGCCCACATGTGGAGACCTTGCTGGTATATTCAGCCATTCAATATTCTTTTGAGCGCAGAATTCATCAACATTTTTACAGTGCTCTTTTTCTGAAAACAGTTTATGTATTTCATTTAAGCTATTTGCAGCGCCTATAAAATTTGTAGCATTATCCGAAAATATCTTCCCAGGACAACCTCTTCTAGCTACAAATCTTTTCAACGCACCTATAAATGCAGCGGAAGTTAAATCAGATACGACTTCCAAATGAACAGCTTTAGTCGCAAAACAAACAAATACGCATACATACGATTTGTCTGTTTTCTTTCCTCTGACCTTATAATGGATTGTTATAGGTCCAAGAAAATCAATTCCTACATTCAGAAATGGACGTGTTCTAATAACCCGATCCTCTGGTAAGTTACCCATTAACTGATGTAACTGTCTAGGATTTAATCTGAAACACCTATAACAATTGTTTATCACATTTTTTACTAATTGGCGACCTCTCAGTGGCCAAAATCTTTGACGTACTATTGCTAGTAACCCTTGTGGTCCTACATGTAGATGTTTTCTATGCAAGTCTTCTATCATTAATTTTACAACATCATTTTTATAAGGAAGAAGAATTGGATGTTTTGTATCATACATTAAACCACTGTTTTCTAGTCTTCCTCCTACTCTGATTAACCCGTCATTATCCACAAACGGGTATAACGTTGTCAAATTCGATGATTTTGCCAATTTTTTATCAGATTTTAAACATTTAAGATCTTCCGAAAAATGTTTCTCCTGAATATTGTTTACAATTGTTTTTAAAGCAAGTTTCCTGAAATAAATGAAATGCTCTTTATCCCTTTTTCTAAGCACATGAATAAATTTATGTACATACGCCACTATATTTTGCAAAACATTAAAATTATTCCTATGATTTATTTTACCAAAAATATCATTACTCTCTCTCACTATAATAACCTTTGCAGACTTTTTTATTTCTGGTATCTCACACTTTTCTAACATCCTTGAAATATATAGTTCTTTCTTTAATAAGAATTTAGGACCATTAAACCAAAATTTATTTTGTACTATTTCTTTAACCAATAATCCTCTTGAAATAAGATCTGCTGGATTATCTTCTGAGCTGACATGTTTCCATCTATTTATATTACTATTTTCCTGTATAAAGCTTACTCTATTTGAAACAAATATCTGCAAACGTGCCGGATCTAATCTAAGCCAGCTCAAAACTATTGATGAATCACTGTAGTAGAAAAATTTTAATAGGAGCTATTCTTGATTTAGATGCAGCTAAATGACAGTAAACTATCCCATTGCTGTCTATGGACTTTACATAGACAGCTGCCCCATATGCCTTCATGGATGCATCACAAAATCCATGAAGTTCTATTTGTGTTGGTTTGACACAAATAATATGTCTTGGAACGTTTACTTCATTCAGAAATTTGAAATTATCTTTAATTTTAAGCCAATTTTCAGTCAATTGCTCTGGAATTTTATCGTCCCAATCAAGTTTTAACTTCCATAAATCTTGGAGCAGCATCTTTGTTTTTACCGTTACTGGTCCTATTAAACCTAGTGGGTCAAATAACTTAGCAACTTCGCTTAAAATTGTGCGTTTTGAAATTTTATTCTGAAATTCCAATTTACATTTCAAACTAAATCTGTCTGTTTTTGGGTTCCATACAATCCCCAATGTTTTAACAGACTTCAAATTATTTGATTCTATATTTAAATCATTTTCTATATAACTGGGATCAATACCTTGGAGCAATACTTTTTCATTAGTACACCATTTCCTTAAAGGCATACCGAAATCCATCAATATATTGTCAATATTTTCTCTAACTCGTTTTAATGATTCTATACAATCTCCTCCAGTCATCAAATCGTCCATGTAAAAATCATTCCTAATTACGTCTGATTCAATTGGAAAATTGTCTTCTTTACAATCTGCAATTTTTTGTAAACATTTTACTGCTAAATATGGAGCCGAAGCTGTTCCAAATGTAACAGTTTTAAGAGCATATGTTTTAATAGTTTCATCTGGATTCCAGCGCCAAAATATTAACTGATATTTTCTGTCAGCTTCAGAAATCCAGATTTGTCTATACGTTTTTTCAATGTCAGCTGAAAAAACATAACGATGTTTTCTAAATCTTAATAAAATATTAAAAAGATCTTCTTGCAGCCTAGGACCAGTATGTAAGATATCATTTAGCGAAACATTAGTTGTTGTCTTACAAGACGCATCAAATACAACTCTTAACTTAGTTGTTGTACTCTCTGGCCTAAGTACACAATGATGTGGTAAATAATACCCACTATTCATAAACGAATTATTATTTATCAATTCCATATGACCCATTTCCAAATATTTTTTAAGAAATTCATTATATTCCAATCTAAGTTCTTTGTTTTTCTCTAATTTTCTTTCTAGAGCAAAGAACCTTCTTTTAGCTATTATGGTAGAATTACCCAATTTATTCTGTTCATCTTTAAATGGAAGTTTAACTTCAAACTTACCATCTGTAAGTCTTTTAAAATTTTCTTCAAAATGTTGCTCACATTGCTTTTCCGCAACTGTGAGATTATTCATTTTTGGAACCTCTTCCAATTCCCAAAACTTTTGTAACAATTCATCACAAGATGTTTGAATTGTTGTGACCACACTTGATTCTGGTTTGGAACCATTTGCTGTCATCAGTCCATATGCTACCCAACCTAACTTCGTGTTACGTAGCTTTGTGTTTGTCTTTTTATCAATTATTTGCCCATCGCAAATCAGATCAAACACAAATTGATTAGATAGTAATAAATCCACTCCTTGTGGAATATTATATTTGGGATCCGCTAATTTAATATTAGATGGAAAATTTCCCAACAACATTCGCGTTCCTGGTACGTTTGACACAAATTTGTCAATGACGACCGCATTAAGGAATGTTTTATATTGGGTCACTTTTGATCTAAGTGATATCCCAACCTTTTCCTCTATGGAAGATTTTTTCCTTTCTAAACCTTCCACTTCTTTGTTTATTTGCAACCTTTTATATTCAACTTATTTCTAAATTCTTTCGAAATAATGTTGACTTGTGCCCCACCGTCTAATAAAACGCGACATTTTTTCCAATGGCCATTTCCATCCTTGACTTCCACTACTGCTGTTGACAACACTGCTTCGTCGTCTTCATCACCGTTTACTATTACTGTCTTCGCAGGGATCTTTTCCCTATGAAGAAGAGTATGATGATCACCATTGCAGCTTCCACAAATAAAATTACTTTTACACATTTTATTTGAGTGTCCAACACCGAGACATCTGAAACACACTTTACCGTCCCGTACCTTATCCCATTTTTCATTTATAGATAAGTTCCTAAATTTGGAACATTTATTTAAATTATGTCCAACTGCACAATTCAGTGGACATTTTATTTTAAATGAATTCGTTGGAGGATTTGTCTTTTGACTTGCCCTCTGAGTTTGCATGTTTTGTCGGGAAGGATTCACCACATTTTGGTTTGCCTCCCAAGACCATTGATTTACTCCTAGAGGATTTACCATCTTTCTTTCACCCTTTGTGAAATCTTGGCTTGCCTCCAAAGAATATTGAATTTGTTTTAGAAAATCAACTAGACTATCCACTTTTGGAAGTTCTTTTGATTTTCCCAAATGTTGTTCAAATTGGATTCTTAAGTAATCATCCAATTTTCGCTGAAGCACGAAACAAAGAAATGCCTTTTGCATTTCTTCTGGGTTCAGTTTCATGGCTTCTAATGCCTGCAAACTCTCATTTATTTTTGTTAAAAACATATTAACGCTTTTTACGTTATATGTTACGAAAGGGGCTTCAAGTATACTCTTAAAGTATATTGATGTTATTGCCCTTTTGTCGGAGTAGTATTCATTTAGAATACTCCAGGCTACTTCAAAGTTCTCATCCTTTGATGGCAACTTTGAAATCTTTTTTGCCGCTTCTCCTGACAACTTCGATTTTAACATACACATTTTTTGAGTATTTGACACAGGCTGATCTATTATCAGCTGCTCAAACAACTCTCTAAATGTTTCCCATTCCGTAGCTTTTCCACTAAAAGTTGGTATGTCTATAGTGGGCAGCTGGAATGGTAATGTTTTGGCATAGCTTTCTATGCCCGGGATATTTTGGTATTCGTCACGTAAATTGTAGAAAATGTCAGTCAATTCGTCATCTGGAAATTCGCCCATATATTTAATAAATTGATTTTCGGCTAATTTAAATTTTTCTTTAAGAATGTCAATCGTGACTTCCTTATTTTTAAATTTATTCAATTTAGCTTCCAAATCATCCAAAATATACTGGAACTGCCGAATCAGTCCAGCATTTTTATTTCTGACAGAGGTTTTTTCCATATCACCTCTGCCAGAATTTATTAAACCTTGCTCTCTTTGAAGCAAAAATGGTACACCAGGCTCCTTTTGCCACATTGGGTCAGTAAGATCCCTTTGTAACATTGGTGCAATGGATTCCTTTTGTGACAATGGTACCGTAGCCTCCTTTTGGCACACTAGATCAGTACCATTTGAGCCGTGGGTTCCCTTTGCCTATCCATTGTATCATCGTCTTGTTCTTTATTCGATGATGTCAAAAGATTTTCTTCCTCAATAAATCTCTTTTTTAATTGCCCATACAAAGCATTAAAATTATTTATTGAGGCCCTCACTTCATCAACAAAATTACCTTTAAAATAGGCATTTCTTTGCATTGTTGACGAAGGAGGGCGGAGATCTCTATCATTTTTGTCGAAACTTTCGACATATTCCCTAAACACTTGTCTCAATGTTATAACTTTAATTTTTGCTTCCTCGCTAGGAAGATTACTTTGAGCGACCTTGCTCAAAGAGTTATAACATGAGACAATCTCAGTCCCTAATCTCTCCTGTTCTTTTATAATAGATACAGGGTCCATTTTTATTTATATATGTATAATTGCTGCAAAAAAGGGAAAATATAAATGTGTATATATGTATATATAATATAAAAAACAAATAATTTTCTGTAAAAAAAAATATTATTAAAATGTATGTAAATATAAAATATATAAACAAAATATAAATATTGCTGAAAAAGAGAAGGAAAAAAAAACTACAAAAAAGATTACGCACTTCCCGAAATTTATTAAAGTCAATTCCCAGTTTCAATTTGTTGTCACTTTTAGTAAAAACAATTTTCAAAATAATTATTATTAATACTTTTTGTTAATAATATTTATTTCGAATTTGCAACAAATTTGTATCAACTGGTCGTGATATTATTTTATATATTTCATAAAACAATACACTAAACGACTTTTATATAAATTTTTATATTTTTTGTTGTTTTTTTTTACGGCCCGATTATAAAAACTTAGGAAAATTTGACTTACCTTATCAGCTTTTTTTTCTTATTTCTTTGTTTTTAATTTTATTTTGTTTATATTTTATTTATATTATCACTCGCGCCCGGGTTTTCTTTATTTAATTATTTATTTCATTAACATTTTTAAAGGATTTATATATATTTTTATTTATTTTTTTTTCACTTTATTTATTTTATTATCCTTTTTTAAAGTATTTATATACAGTAGTTTTCCGATTTAACGAACCTATATGTTGTCAGGCCTGTTCGTTAAATCGAAAAGTTCGTTATATGCAGTACTAACTCGAAAGTGTCTTTTGGGTACATAAATAATAAAATTACATAAAATCAAATTTTTAAAAATATGTTTCAGGAAATATTTGTTCAATTCACAATCAAGTTATATATTGTATCTACTAAAGTGTAGTAACAGTGATTGTGAACAGATCTTTGCAGCAAGTCATAAGTTTATGTTCTCAATGAAAAAAAAAAAAAAAACAATCAAAACAAACAATGTCAAAAGATAAAAAATCAAATAATATTAAATTAATTAAACAAGTGAAATAAACCAAATTAATTTCTTTTAATTTAAAATTCTCTTATTTTCATTATTCCACATTTAAAACTAATAAATAAACAGTTTTTAATAAAATTTTATTTTTGTTTGTTTTGGTAAACAGCTGTTTGTTTGAATTTCTGTGTTACCACTTTAGCTGAAATAAACATATGAAAAATTGTCGTAAGAGTTGTATAGAGCTTTTGCATAGAAAATACCAACAACATTGTTATAATTATTGTAGCAGCTGCTGACATACTACGCATACAACGCTACAACATCGATTGTGAATTGAACAATTATTCTTTAGACAATATTTTATAAGAATTTTATGAAAAACTAGCAATTTATATCACAATGTGAAAACAATAAAGAAATCTGAAAAAAAACACAGTTTATTTCGTAAAACTAATCTACGTTCTGGAAAAGCAGTCGGACGACATAATTCTTAAAGAAGTTGAAACCCAATGTCTTGAATTGCGATGAATCTGAATCTGGCCTCAGAATTCCTCCATTACATCAGGCTTAGGAAATAGATTAATGTAAAGTTATTACAACGCGAATTCAGTTTAATTGTTGCAATATTGCCTCTGTCATATCTTGTTTTCTAGATTTTGCGACATTAAGGATTGTAGATTTGATTATCTCATATTTTTGTATAAATCTTTAATAACAAATCTCAGATTATCTAGATCCTTCATTTTACTAAATTAGAAAAAATCAACTCTCGAAATCCATATTCGAAAGCAATAGAAAAGGAAATACCCCTCCTAAAACGTCGAAGCTTTTCTGAAATGTTTTTTAGTTATTTTTGTTAATTAAACTCTAATTTCAATTAATTTTATTTATATTTGTTCGTTAAACTGAGTACAAAAAGTATTTTTTGTTCGTTATGTAAGGTACTCAATGTAAAAATATTGATAGTTCGCTAAATGCGATGTTCGTAGAAACGAATGTTCGTTAAATCGGAAAACTACTGTATATATATATATATATATATATATATATATATATATATATATATATATATATATATATATATATATATATATATATTTTTTTTTTTTCACTTTACGGCGCGTGCACAAAAAAAAAACTTGGGGTCACCAAATGTTGAGCACAACAGAAAAAGAAAACGACCGTTCGGTTTTAGGGTGTATAGAGAACTCTCAGATTTATTTACAATTTACTTATATTTATAATATTAAAATCTAACATAAAATTCTTATCAACTATAAAACAATGCATGTGGAATATTCTAATCAGAAAACATTCTAATCATAAATTATGTATTTAATGTATGGTCATAAAAAAACCCACATTTACAATGCTTGTGCATTTGTTGCAACCATCAGTCTATGCTCTGATCGTGTGTTCATTAACATAAACATTAACGATCAAGCATCTGAAATAAAGCATTAAATTTATTTTATTGATTTGGGCAAATACATAAAACTTCTAATTTATTGATAAGTTTTATACCCGTATAATATAAATATGCATTTCTATTCCACATGCATACTTTTCTATTTTAAATATCAAAATTCAATCTACAAGATTGAACATACAATTTCATACAATCAGGAAATTTGTAAAAAGTTGGCAATCAAAAATTAACTGTGCCGAATCTTAAATACCCTCCACCAGCAAACTACTTTTTATTAAAACCCATTTAACTATCTAATATTTAGATAACTTGACAAAATTGTTGTTTCCGTAGTGAGGGTACTAACATTTATGCATATGTGGAACTAATTTTGATCAGGTTCATAAAATTTTATATTAATAGGTCAGTTGCAAACATTTTAATATAATGATTTATCTATACACAAACATACTCATGTCGAATTTTATCTGGATATAATCATTTAATAATGAATTAAGTGGTATTAAGTGATTTTCAGAAGTAAAATTCCGTATAACGATTTATATACATATACAAAATACACATTTATGTCGATGACTTGGATTGTCAATGTGCGTTTAAGTAATTTTCGGAAATGATCCTTATATGGGAGTTATGACCAATTATGGACCGATCAAGAAAAAATTTCGTATAATGATTTATATAAAACAAGTAAGAGTGCTACATTTGGCTATGCCGAATCTTATATACCCTTCACCACAGTGTATTTAAAAAATATCAATTGTATAAAATTTAAATTTATTTCATTTTCCCGTTTATATCATTATTATAGCAATAGCAAAACGAACAACAACAACGCTAAACGAAATAAACACACAAAAAAACAAAATACACAAGGCAGTAAAACCAACAGACATCCAAACATACGAAACGAAATACACAAAAAATAAACAAAAGCAAAATACACAACGCAATGAAACCAACAGCCATCCAAACATACGAAACTGAATACACCAAAAAACAAAAACAATATACACAAAGCAATGAAACATACAAAACGAAATACTCACAAAAAAGCAAAAACAAAATACACAACGCAAAGAAAACAACAGACATCCAAACATACGAAACTGAATGCACCAAGATACAAAAACAATATACACAGGGCAATGAAACACACAGCCATCAAAACATATGAAACGATATACTCATTGAATAAGCAGTGTTGTCGTTGTTGCTTATATCAAAGCATGAAAAAAATTGTCTTTTTTATGAAATTTTCAGAGGTTGTCTCGGATTTTTGCTCATATCTCCGGTATTTATGGACCGATTTTGCTGATTTTAAATAGCGATCTTCTCGAAAGCATGTCTAACAGAATTATTGAAGATTTGAATCTCGCCGTTATCTGGGGTCCTCTAAAAACTGATTTCAACAAACACACAGACGGACGGACATACAGACAGACAGACGGACATAGCTTAATCAACTCCGCTACCTATAAGGATCCAGAATATATATACTTTATGGGGTCGGAAAATTATATTATAGAAATTACAAACGGAATGACAAACTTATATATACCCTTCTCACGCAGGTGAAGGGTATAAAAAAAAAATATTCAAGTCGAATATTACTCCAATAGATTTTTTTAATTAAAAACATATGTGCGCTTAAGTGATTTTCGGAAGTGGACTTTATATAGGAGCTATGACCAATTACGCGCCTCTCCAGAAAAATTTCGTAGATTGATTCATATGCATGTACACAAAACATATTTGTGTCGAATTTTATCAAGATAGCTTTATTTGACAATGAAATATGTGAGTTTAAATGATTTTCGGAAGAAGTCCTTATATGGGAGCTATGACCAATAATGGACCGATCCGGGGAAAAATTGGTATTATGATTTAAATGTACACAAAACTTTATACCCATAGCTTTATTTATCAGGGATCGTAAATAATTATTATCTTTGAATTTTTAAAGAAAAAAATCAAATATAAGAAATTATAGGAGAACAACTTTAAAGATAGCATTTTTATTGTTTTGAGCTATATTTTTATAAAACACTATGCTTTTTAAATTTTTGATTTTTATTTTTTTGGCAAAAAATAATAATTATTTTCTGATTTTTATTTTTTTTGGGCAGAAATAAAAATCAAAAAATGATTTTTATTTTTTTTGGCAGAAATAATAATTATTGTTCGATTTTTATATTTTTGGCAGAAATAAAAATCATTGCTCGTTCGTCAGTGTCTTTGTTTGTTTAATTTTTTGTTCACTACTTTATTTTAAGATCAAATAATATAAAATACAGATTTAATTAGTTATACATTTTATTATTTATAAAATTGTTTGTTTACTTTTTTGTTATAAGTTCACAAAATATAAAATACATGTTTATTTTAGGACATATTGTCTTATTTAGCTAATTGAAAATGTATAATTACAAGAAAAATAAGTATAGCTCTTCTTCTTTATATTAGTCAACGTAATTTGTATTTTAGCTTGAAACAAACAAACAAATAAAGAAACAATTTTATAAACAATAAAATGTATAACTTAATAAATCTATATTTTATATTACTTTATCTTAAAATAAAATAATGAACAAACAGGCAGACTAACGAACAAACAATTAAACAAACAAACAAACAAAGACACTGACGAACGAACAAATAAACAAACTAACGAACAAGCAAAGAAATTATTTAAGATCAAATAAACAAATAAGCAAAGAAAAATATCAAGCGAATTAACAAACAAATGAATAAACAAAAATGATATTACCTTGATGATTTTTATTTCTGCCAAAAATATAAAAATCAAAAAATAATTATTATTACTGCCCAAAAAAAATAAAAATAATTTTTTGATTTTTATTTCTGCCCAAAAAAATAAAAATCAGAAAATAATTATTTTTTCCACCAAAAAAAAATAAAAATCCAAAATAATTATTATTTTTTGAGTTTTATTATAAAAATCATAACGGTTACGGTCCCTGTTATTTATCAATGAAACATATGCGTTTAAAGGGCTCTTCAGACGATCACACTTTACGTACGACAAGTCTAATGGAAAAGTAAAATGAAATTCCATCTGTATGACAAAAAAGAGAATAAAAGTCGTATGATTTATGTTTTTTGTGTTTACACGATTGGTATAAAATAACAAGTAAAAGTGCTATATTCGGCTTTGCCGAATCTTAAATACCCTTCACCATAGTGTATTTAATAAATATCAATTTCATAAAATTTAAATTTATTTAATTTTCCCGACTATATCATTATTATAGCAATAGCAAAACAAAATGAACAACAACAACGCTAAACGAAATAACCACACAAAAAAACAAAATACACAAGGCAGTAAAACCAACAGCATCCAAACATACGAAACTGAATACATCAAGAAACAAAAACAATATACACGTGGCAATGAAACATACAAAATGATATACAAAAAAAAAAGAAAAAAACAAAAAAAAAAAATACACAACGCAATGAAACCAACAGACATCCAAACATACGAAACTGAATGCACCAAGAAACAAAAACAATATGCACAAGGCAATGAAACACGCAGGCATCCAAACATAAGAAACGCAACACTCAAAACAAAAAAAAACAAAATACACAACGCAATGAAACCAACAGCCATCCAAACATACAAAACTGAATACACCAAGAAACAAAAACAACATACTCAAGGCAATGAAACACACAGCCATCCAAACATACGAAACTGAATGCACCAAGAAACAAAAACAATATACACAAGGCAATGAAACACACAGGCATTCAAACATAAGAAACGCAACACTCAAAAAAAAAACAAGTTAGATTGCTATATTCGGCACTGCCGAATCTTAAATACCCTCCACCTGCAAACTACTTTTTATTAAAACCCAAAATAAATATGTTATAGGGCCGAATTTATAGTTTATACTAAAGAAATAAATTTTACTTAAGTATTAAAGTACATACTAAGTACTTAAGTACTTTATTTTCCTTATGGAGAACTGTAAAACCCGGCACATGTTTTGTGTCCGTAATTAAGCAACTATTCATCATTATACCCTCCACCACCATCAGTGGTGATAGAGGGTATATATAACTTTGTCATTCCGTGTGTAACACCAAGAAATATTCATCTGAGACCCAACAAAGTATATATATTCTTGGACCTTATGAAATTCTGAGTCGATTTAGCTATGTCCGTCTGTCCGTCCGTCTGTCTGTCTGTCTGTCTGTATAAAACATTCTCACGTTAACACGAAGCAACAAAAATTATCGAAATTCACCCAAAATATTTATTATTATCCTAGGCAGTTTGGTATTGAAAATAAGCAAAATCGGTTCACATCCGGAAATGTTATGAATCAAAATTTGAAACAACCTCGAAAAAAATAAGCATTTTTTACCCATTCTGATGTAATTTTCTCGAAAACTATGCAAGATAATTCCATGAAAATCACCATACATTCGTTTCTACACAAGAGCTTGACTACTGCTGAAAATTGCCAGAATCGGTCAACAATTTCATATACCTCCCATACAAAAGTACATATTCCCGGAAAATGGATTTTTTGTTAATAACTTCCGTCACAATTTCGAAATCTTTACAAAATTTTACAAATTAAAATCTTATGTGAATAGAATTCATTCAGAGAAAAAATTTTCTGGATCGGTCCATAATTGGACATAGCTCCCATACAAGGTCCCCTCCCGAAAATAACTTAAACGCAAATAATTCATTACTAAATTAAGACATCCATATAAAATTTGGTACAAGTATTGCTCTCACATACAGAAATATTACTGTAAAATTTTTGTTCCATCGATCCATAATTGGTCATAGCTCCCATACAAGGTCCCCTCCCGAAAATCACTTAAACGCGCATAACTCATTACTAAATTAAGATATCCATATAAAATTTGTTATAAGTATTTCTCATACGCAAGGAAATTTTACTGTGAAAGATTTTTCTGATCGGTCCATAATTGGTCATAGCTCCCATACAAGGTCCCCTCCCGAAAATCACTTAAACGCGCATAACTCACTACTAAATTAAGATATCCATATAAAATTTGGTACTAGTATTACTCATATGCACAGAAATATTACTGTGAAATTTTTCTCCGAGCGGTCCATAATTGGTCATAGCTCCCATACAAGGTCCCCTCCCAAAAATCACTTAAACGCATATAACTCATTACAAAATTAAGATATCCACATAAAATTTGGTACAAGTATTGCTCATATGCACGAAAATATTACTGTGAAATTTTTCTCCGAGCGGTCCATAATTGGTCATAGCTCCCATACAAGGTCCCCTCCCGAAAATCACTTAAACGCACATAACTGATTACAAAATTAAGATATCCACATATGCACGAAAATATTACTGTGAAAGTTTTTTCCGATCGGTCCATAATTGGTTATAGCTCCCATACAAGGTCCCCTTCCGAAAATCACTTAAACGCACATAACTAACTACTAAATTAAGATATTTATATAAAGTTTAGCACAAGCATTGCTCATATACAGACAAATATTACTGTGAATTTGTTTTCCTATCGGTCCATAATTGATCATAGCTCCCAAAGTCCCTTTCAGAAAAACACTTAAAGGCACATAACTCATTATCAAATAGTGATGCCCATAAAACATTTGGCATAAATACTACTTTTGTACACAGAAATGTTATTTGAGCATTTTTTCATGATCGGTCCAACTTTGGTCATAGCTCCCATACAAGGTTCCCTCCCGAAAATCGCTTAAATGCACATAACTCATTACAAAATATTGATATCCATACATTTAGCAAAAATATTGCTCTTATATACATAAATTAAACTATAAAATTGTTTTACGATCGGTCCATATTTGGTCATAGCTCTTATACTAGCTCCCCTCCAGAAAATCACTTAAATGCACAATATTCATTACCAAATAATGATATAGATACAGAATTTATAAATTTTGTCTTTATATACATAATTGGTCATAGCTCCCATACAAGGTCCTTTTACGAAAATCTCTTAAACGCACATTACTCATTACCAAATAAAGCTATTGATAAAAAATTTGGCCCAAATATTAATTTTGTATACAAAAATTCTATTTCAAGATTTTTTCACGATCGGTTCATAACATAGGTGCGGTCGGTCCCATACAAGGTTCCCTTCAGAAAATCACTTAAACACACATTACTTATTACTAAATTATGATATAGATACAAAATTTGACTGAAATATAGCTTTTATGAACAGAAATTTTGCTTAAAAAATTTTTTACGATGGGTCTATAATTGGTCATATCTCCCATACTATGTCCTGCCCCTAAAAGCGCTTTAACCGTAGTTAACTCGTTGCATTATCAATTTGTGTAGAACAAAATTATATATATTTATTTTGAAAATCCTTAAATCTTTTACACACATGCATACATGCAAATTACTAAATATCGCTAAGCGCTATAAAAATAAAAAGAAAATGGTGTTTGTAATGTTCAATAAATCATGGAATTGTAATAGATTTAAGCTGTTTAAATCTTTGTATTTTTTCTATTCAAGACATGAGAAAACTTATTTCTACAAATATTTGATCAATTAGAAAAGTATTAATATATGTATAAGTAGCTGGTGGAGGGTACTTAAGATTCGACTCAGCCGAATATAGCACTCTGACTTGTTTTGTAACTTATTTATGCATGTATGTATGTAACTAATTTTGATTAGGACAAGAAACATTTGTATTAAGTGATTTTCAGATATCGACCGATTATTCTTCGACCTATTATGTTCCGATCCTGCCAATAACTTATATGGGAACTATGACCAATAATGTACCAATTCGAAAAAAAATTCAAAATGATTTATCTATACACAGAACATACTCATGTCGAGTTTAATAATAAATTATGTGGTATTATGTGGTTTTCAGAAGTGAACCTTATATGGGAGCTAGTTATGGACCGATGCTGAAAAAATTCCTTATATGGAATGTAACCAATTATGGACCGATGTGGAAATTTTTCACGAATGATTTACATATACAAAACAAATTCACGTCGAGTTTTACCCTGATAGCTTCATTTATCAATGAATTATGCGCATTTAAGTGATTTTCGGATGAGGACCTTATATGTGAGCTATGACCAATTATGAACCGATCCGAAAAAAAAAAATTCGTAAAATAATTAATATTTATACACAAAACATATTCATATCGAATTTTATCCCGATAGCTTTATTTATCAATGAATTAGGCTTGTTTAAGCGATTTTAGGATGTGGACCTTATATGGGAGCTAGTACCAATTGTGAACTGATCCGGAAAAAATATTACTGAATGATTTATATCTATATACAGAACATATTCACCTCGGGTTCTACCCTGATAGCTTTATTAATCAATGAATTATGCGCATTTGAGTGATTTTGACCTTATATGGGAGCTATGACCGATTATGGACCGATCCGGAACAAATTTCGTAGAGTAATTCATATACACACAAAACACATTCATGTCGAATTTTATCCAGATAGCTTTATTTATCTATGAATTATGCTCGTTTAAGTGATTTTCGGATGTGAACCTTATATGGGAGCTATGACCAATTATGGACCGATCCGGAAAAAACTTCCGTAGAATGATTTATGTATATACAAAACATATTCATGTCGAATTTTATCCCGATAGCTTTATTTTTCAATAAAATATGTTCATTTAAGTGATTTTCGAAAGTGGACCTTATATGGGAGCTATGACCAATTGTGGACCGATACAGATCTAAGTCGGTGGTTTTAATTCCTGTTCATATAAAGTCAATATGTACAAAATTTTGTGTTGATACCGATATATTTGAGGAAGTTATTAACGATAAATTAATTTCCGGGAATATGTACCTTTGTATGGGGGCTATGGGAAATTTGGGATCGATTGTTACAATTTTAAACATAATTAATCTATATATGGACAAAATAATCTGTGACAAAATTTGTCGAATTATCTTTGGTAGTTTCTGAGAAAACTACTCAAGAATTGGGGAAAAAAACTTAATTTTTTTGAGGTAGTCTGAAATTTTTACTCATAACTTTTTACGTTGTGAACCGATTTTGCTGATTTTCAATACCAAACTGCTTAGGAAAACAATGAATACTCTCAGGGAATTTGGTTGATTTTATTTGCTTAGTTTTAGCGTGAGCGTGTTTTAACCAGACAGACAGACAGACGGACAGACGGACATCGACTCAGAATTTCATAAGGATCCAGAATATATATACTTTGTTGGGTCTAAGATGAATATTTTTTGGTGTTACACACGGAATGACAAACTTATATATACCCTCTATCACCACTGATGGTGGTGGAGGGTATAAAAACAAAATACACAACGCAATGAAACCGACATCCAAACATACGAAACTGAATACACCAAGAAACAAAAACAACATACTCAAGGCAATGAAACACACAGCCATCCAAAGATATGAAACGAAATACTCATTGAATAAGCAGTGTTGTTGTTGTTGCTTATATCAAAGCATGGACAAATTTGTCTTTTTTATGAAATTTTCAGAGGTTGTCTCGGATTTTTGCTCATATCTCCGGTATTTATGGACCGATTTTGCTGATTTTAAATAGCGATCTTCTCGAAAGCATGTCTAACAGAATTATTGAAGATTCGGATCTTGCCGATATCTGGGGTCCTCCAAAAACTGATTTCAACAAACACACAGACGGACAGACAGACAGACAGACAGAGAGACAGACAGACAGACAGACGGACGGACATAGCTTAATCAACTCCGCTACCTATAAGGATCCAGAATATATATACATTATGGGGTCGGAAAATTATATTATAGAAATTACAAACGGAATGACAAAATTATATATACCCATCTCACGAAGGTGAAGGGTATAATAACAAAGTAAGATGAAACAGCTGTTTCACTTTTTTGTATGTGTTTACATAAAAATACATCCCTGATCTAATGCGACTTGCTTGTTTTTTGAATCATTTCAAAAAATGAAGATAGCCATACGACTGTCAAATTTTCCATCCGTATTCTCTCTCAATGTGTGATGATTTCGTTACATATTGCGTTTAGACGATCCCATCCGTTCTCTTCTACTCAAAATTTTGACAGATCATATTACTTGTGTGCTCGTGTGAAGGGGGCTTAAGTGATTTGCGGAAGTGGACCTTATATGGGAGCTACGAATAATAATGGACCAATCCGAAAAGAAATTTGGTAGAATGATTTGTAAGTGCACAAAACATATTCAGCTCAAATTTTATCACAAAAGCTTTATTTATCAATGAATTATGTCCGTTTAGGTGATTTTTGGAGGTGGACCTTATATGGGAGCTATGACCAAGTGTGGACCGACTGAGATCTACGTTGGTAGTATGATTTCTATTCATATTATATTTATATGTACTTTGTGTACTATTTTGTGTTGATACCGATATATTTGAGGGAGTTATTAACGGTAAACTAATTTCCGGGAATATACACCTTTCTGTAGGGGCTATGGGAAATATTGGATCAATTATTATGAGTTTGAACATACTTAATCCCTGGTACAAAAAAAAATAATGTGTGACAACATTTATCGAAATATCTTTCGTAGTTTCTGAGAAAACTACTTCAGAATTGGGAAAAAACGTTATATTTTCGAGGTAGTCTGAAATTTTTCTTACGTCGTGAACCGATTTTACTGATTTTCAATACCATACTGTACCGGATAATAAAGAATATTTTGGGTGAATTTCGTGAATTTCTATTGCTTGGTTTTAACGTGAGCGTATTTTACACAGACAGACAGACGGACGGACGGACGGACAGACGGACATAGCTAAATCGACTCAGAATTTCATAAGGATCAAGAATATATATACTTTGTTGAAAAAAGTGATTTTCTAAAAGAGGGGTTATATGGGGGCAAGGGTATATATCAATTTTGGTACAAGGCTTTACGTTTATATTAGAGTTATGTATGCTGTATTTCATCGTGATACTAGTGTTTATTAGTGAATTATTGGCCTTCAAGGGGACTTTGTATGGGGGCTAGGGTCAAATAAAGTCCGATAATTACGAAAATCGGTAGTATTATTAAGACGTACATAGAACTAAGTTTTGCCGATTTTTCTAGAGATATTACAATGTTTAACATAATTATAAACTCAAAAGACCTTTTCGGGGGTAGGGCTGTATGGGGGCTAGGTGAAATAATGGACCGATTTCAACCATTGCAAGGCAGTAAAACCAACAGCATCCAAACATACGAAACTGAATACATCAAGAAACAAAAACAATATACACGTGGCAATGAAACATACAAAATGATATACAAAAAAAAAAAAAAAAAAACAAAAAAAAAAATACACAACGCAATGAAACCAACAGACATCCAAACATACGAAACTGAATGCACCAAGAAACAAAAACAATATGCACAAGGCAATGAAACACGCAGGCATCCAAACATAAGAAACGCAACACTCAAAACAAAAAAAAAACAAAATACACAACGCAATGAAACCAACAGCCATCCAAACATACAAAACTGAATACACCAAGAAACAAAAACAACATACTCAAGGCAATGAAACACACAGCCATCCAAACATACGAAACTGAATGCACCAAGAAACAAAAACAATATACACAAGGCAATGAAACACACAGGCATTCAAACATAAGAAACGCAACACTCAAAAAAAAAACAAGTTAGATTGCTATATTCGGCACTGCCGAATCTTAAATACCCTCCACCTGCAAACTACTTTTTATTAAAACCCAAAATAAATATGTTATAGGGCCGAATTTATAGTTTATACTAAAGAAATAAATTTTACTTAAGTATTAAAGTACATACTAAGTACTTAAGTACTTTATTTTCCTTATGGAGAACTGTAAAACCCGGCACATGTTTTGTGTCCGTAATTAAGCAACTATTCATCATTATACCCTCCACCACCATCAGTGGTGATAGAGGGTATATATAACTTTGTCATTCCGTGTGTAACACCAAGAAATATTCATCTGAGACCCAACAAAGTATATATATTCTTGGACCTTATGAAATTCTGAGTCGATTTAGCTATGTCCGTCTGTCCGTCCGTCTGTCTGTCTGTCTGTCTGTATAAAACATTCTCACGTTAACACGAAGCAACAAAAATTATCGAAATTCACCCAAAATATTTATTATTATCCTAGGCAGTTTGGTATTGAAAATAAGCAAAATCGGTTCACATCCGGAAATGTTATGAATCAAAATTTGAAACAACCTCGAAAAAAATAAGCATTTTTTACCCATTCTGATGTAATTTTCTCGAAAACTATGCAAGATAATTCCATGAAAATCACCATACATTCGTTTCTACACAAGAGCTTGACTACTGCTGAAAATTGCCAGAATCGGTCAACAATTTCATATACCTCCCATACAAAAGTACATATTCCCGGAAAATGGATTTTTTGTTAATAACTTCCGTCACAATTTCGAAATCTTTACAAAATTTTACAAATTAAAATCTTATGTGAATAGAATTCATTCAGAGAAAAAATTTTCTGGATCGGTCCATAATTGGACATAGCTCCCATACAAGGTCCCCTCCCGAAAATAACTTAAACGCAAATAATTCATTACTAAATTAAGACATCCATATAAAATTTGGTACAAGTATTGCTCTCACATACAGAAATATTACTGTAAAATTTTTGTTCCATCGATCCATAATTGGTCATAGCTCCCATACAAGGTCCCCTCCCGAAAATCACTTAAACGCGCATAACTCATTACTAAATTAAGATATCCATATAAAATTTGTTATAAGTATTTCTCATACGCAAGGAAATTTTACTGTGAAAGATTTTTCTGATCGGTCCATAATTGGTCATAGCTCCCATACAAGGTCCCCTCCCGAAAATCACTTAAACGCGCATAACTCACTACTAAATTAAGATATCCATATAAAATTTGGTACTAGTATTACTCATATGCACAGAAATATTACTGTGAAATTTTTCTCCGAGCGGTCCATAATTGGTCATAGCTCCCATACAAGGTCCCCTCCCAAAAATCACTTAAACGCATATAACTCATTACAAAATTAAGATATCCACATAAAATTTGGTACAAGTATTGCTCATATGCACGAAAATATTACTGTGAAATTTTTCTCCGAGCGGTCCATAATTGGTCATAGCTCCCATACAAGGTCCCCTCCCGAAAATCACTTAAACGCACATAACTGATTACAAAATTAAGATATCCACATATGCACGAAAATATTACTGTGAAAGTTTTTTCCGATCGGTCCATAATTGGTTATAGCTCCCATACAAGGTCCCCTTCCGAAAATCACTTAAACGCACATAACTAACTACTAAATTAAGATATTTATATAAAGTTTAGCACAAGCATTGCTCATATACAGACAAATATTACTGTGAATTTGTTTTCCTATCGGTCCATAATTGATCATAGCTCCCAAAGTCCCTTTCAGAAAAACACTTAAAGGCACATAACTCATTATCAAATAGTGATGCCCATAAAACATTTGGCATAAATACTACTTTTGTACACAGAAATGTTATTTGAGCATTTTTTCATGATCGGTCCAACTTTGGTCATAGCTCCCATACAAGGTTCCCTCCCGAAAATCGCTTAAATGCACATAACTCATTACAAAATATTGATATCCATACATTTAGCAAAAATATTGCTCTTATATACATAAATTAAACTATAAAATTGTTTTACGATCGGTCCATATTTGGTCATAGCTCTTATACTAGCTCCCCTCCAGAAAATCACTTAAATGCACAATATTCATTACCAAATAATGATATAGATACAGAATTTATAAATTTTGTCTTTATATACATAATTGGTCATAGCTCCCATACAAGGTCCTTTTACGAAAATCTCTTAAACGCACATTACTCATTACCAAATAAAGCTATTGATAAAAAATTTGGCCCAAATATTAATTTTGTATACAAAAATTCTATTTCAAGATTTTTTCACGATCGGTTCATAACATAGGTGCGGTCGGTCCCATACAAGGTTCCCTTCAGAAAATCACTTAAACACACATTACTTATTACTAAATTATGATATAGATACAAAATTTGACTGAAATATAGCTTTTATGAACAGAAATTTTGCTTAAAAAATTTTTTACGATGGGTCTATAATTGGTCATATCTCCCATACTATGTCCTGCCCCTAAAAGCGCTTTAACCGTAGTTAACTCGTTGCATTATCAATTTGTGTAGAACAAAATTATATATATTTATTTTGAAAATCCTTAAATCTTTTACACACATGCATACATGCAAATTACTAAATATCGCTAAGCGCTATAAAAATAAAAAGAAAATGGTGTTTGTAATGTTCAATAAATCATGGAATTGTAATAGATTTAAGCTGTTTAAATCTTTGTATTTTTTCTATTCAAGACATGAGAAAACTTATTTCTACAAATATTTGATCAATTAGAAAAGTATTAATATATGTATAAGTAGCTGGTGGAGGGTACTTAAGATTCGACTCAGCCGAATATAGCACTCTGACTTGTTTTGTAACTTATTTATGCATGTATGTATGTAACTAATTTTGATTAGGACAAGAAACATTTGTATTAAGTGATTTTCAGATATCGACCGATTATTCTTCGACCTATTATGTTCCGATCCTGCCAATAACTTATATGGGAACTATGACCAATAATGTACCAATTCGAAAAAAAATTCAAAATGATTTATCTATACACAGAACATACTCATGTCGAGTTTAATAATAAATTATGTGGTATTATGTGGTTTTCAGAAGTGAACCTTATATGGGAGCTAGTTATGGACCGATGCTGAAAAAATTCCTTATATGGAATGTAACCAATTATGGACCGATGTGGAAATTTTTCACGAATGATTTACATATATAAAACAAATTCACGTCGAGTTTTACCCTGATAGCTTCATTTATCAATGAATTATGCGCATTTAAGTGATTTTCGGATGAGGACCTTATATGTGAGCTATGACCAATTATGAACCGATCCGAAAAAAAAAATTCGTAAAATAATTAATATTTATACACAAAACATATTCATATCGAATTTTATCCCGATAGCTTTATTTATCAATGAATTAGGCTTGTTTAAGCGATTTTAGGATGTGGACCTTATATGGGAGCTAGTACCAATTGTGAACTGATCCGGAAAAAATATTACTGAATGATTTATATCTATATACAGAACATATTCACCTCGGGTTCTACCCTGATAGCTTTATTAATCAATGAATTATGCGCATTTGAGTGATTTTGACCTTATATGGGAGCTATGACCGATTATGGACCGATCCGGAACAAATTTCGTAGAGTAATTCATATACACACAAAACACATTCATGTCGAATTTTATCCAGATAGCTTTATTTATCTATGAATTATGCTCGTTTAAGTGATTTTCGGATGTGAACCTTATATGGGAGCTATGACCAATTATGGACCGATCCGGAAAAAACTTCCGTAGAATGATTTATGTATATACAAAACATATTCATGTCGAATTTTATCCCGATAGCTTTATTTTTCAATAAAATATGTTCATTTAAGTGATTTTCGAAAGTGGACCTTATATGGGAGCTATGACCAATTGTGGACCGATACAGATCTAAGTCGGTGGTTTTAATTCCTGTTCATATAAAGTCAATATGTACAAAATTTTGTGTTGATACCGATATATTTGAGGAAGTTATTAACGATAAATTAATTTCCGGGAATATGTACCTTTGTATGGGGGCTATGGGAAATTTGGGATCGATTGTTACAATTTTAAACATAATTAATCTATATATGGACAAAATAATCTGTGACAAAATTTGTCGAATTATCTTTGGTAGTTTCTGAGAAAACTACTCAAGAATTGGGGAAAAAAACTTAATTTTTTTGAGGTAGTCTGAAATTTTTACTCATAACTTTTTACGTTGTGAACCGATTTTGCTGATTTTCAATACCAAACTGCTTAGGAAAACAATGAATACTCTCAGGGAATTTGGTTGATTTTATTTGCTTAGTTTTAGCGTGAGCGTGTTTTAACCAGACAGACAGACAGACGGACAGACGGACATCGACTCAGAATTTCATAAGGATCCAGAATATATATACTTTGTTGGGTCTAAGATGAATATTTTTTGGTGTTACACACGGAATGACAAACTTATATATACCCTCTATCACCACTGATGGTGGTGGAGGGTATAAAAACAAAATACACAACGCAATGAAACCGACATCCAAACATACGAAACTGAATACACCAAGAAACAAAAACAACATACTCAAGGCAATGAAACACACAGCCATCCAAAGATATGAAACGAAATACTCATTGAATAAGCAGTGTTGTTGTTGTTGCTTATATCAAAGCATGGACAAATTTGTCTTTTTTATGAAATTTTCAGAGGTTGTCTCGGATTTTTGCTCATATCTCCGGTATTTATGGACCGATTTTGCTGATTTTAAATAGCGATCTTCTCGAAAGCATGTCTAACAGAATTATTGAAGATTCGGATCTTGCCGATATCTGGGGTCCTCCAAAAACTGATTTCAACAAACACACAGACGGACAGACAGACAGACAGACAGAGAGACAGACAGACAGACAGACGGACATAGCTTAATCAACTCCGCTACCTATAAGGATCCAGAATATATATACATTATGGGGTCGGAAAATTATATTATAGAAATTACAAACGGAATGACAAAATTATATATACCCATCTCACGAAGGTGAAGGGTATAATAACAAAGTAAGATGAAACAGCTGTTTCACTTTTTTGTATGTGTTTACATAAAAATACATCCCTGATCTAATGCGACTTGCTTGTTTTTTGAATCATTTCAAAAAATGAAGATAGCCATACGACTGTCAAATTTTCCATCCGTATTCTCTCTCAATGTGTGATGATTTCGTTACATATTGCGTTTAGACGATCCCATCCGTTCTCTTCTACTCAAAATTTTGACAGATCATATTACTTGTGTGCTCGTGTGAAGGGGGCTTAAGTGATTTGCGGAAGTGGACCTTATATGGGAGCTACGAATAATAATGGACCAATCCGAAAAGAAATTTGGTAGAATGATTTGTAAGTGCACAAAACATATTCAGCTCAAATTTTATCACAAAAGCTTTATTTATCAATGAATTATGTCCGTTTAGGTGATTTTTGGAGGTGGATCTTATATGGGAGCTATGACCAAGTGTGGACCGACTGAGATCTACGTTGGTAGTATGATTTCTATTCATATTATATTTATATGTACTTTGTGTACTATTTTGTGTTGATACCGATATATTTGAGGGAGTTATTAACGGTAAACTAATTTCCGGGAATATACACCTTTCTGTAGGGGCTATGGGAAATATTGGATCAATTATTATGAGTTTGAACATACTTAATCCCTGGTACAAAAAAAATAATGTGTGACAACATTTATCGAAATATCTTTCGTAGTTTCTGAGAAAACTACTTCAGAATTGGGAAAAAACGTTATATTTTCGAGGTAGTCTGAAATTTTTCTTACGTCGTGAACCGATTTTACTGATTTTCAATACCATACTGTACCGGATAATAAAGAATATTTTGGGTGAATTTCGTGAATTTCTATTGCTTGGTTTTAACGTGAGCGTATTTTACACAGACAGACAGACGGACGGACGGACGGACAGACGGACATAGCTAAATCGACTCAGAATTTCATAAGGATCAAAAATATATATACTTTGTTGAAAAAAGTGATTTTCTAAAAGAGGGGTTATATGGGGGCAAGGGTATATATCAATTTTGGTACAAGGCTTTACGTTTATATTAGAGTTATGTATGCTGTATTTCATCGTGATACTAGTGTTTATTAGTGAATTATTGGCCTTCAAGGGGACTTTGTATGGGGGCTAGGGTCAAATAAAGTCCGATAATTACGAAAATCGGTAGTATTATTAAGACGTACATAGAACTAAGTTTTGCCGATTTTTCTAGAGATATTACAATGTTTAACATAATTATAAACTCAAAAGACCTTTTCGGGGGTAGGGCTGTATGGGGGCTAGGTGAAATAATGGACCGATTTCAACCATTGTCAATAGGCTTCGTCGTTGGGCCGAAAAAACGTATGGTCCAAATTTCATCAAAATATCTTGAAAATTGCGACTTGTACCTTGCGCACAAGGTTTACATAGACAGCCAGCCAACCGGACAGACGGACGGACGCACATGGCTTAATCGACTCAGAAAGTAATTCTAAATTGATCGGTATACTCTAAGGTGGATGTAGGACCAATATTTTTGTGCGTTACAAACGTCAGCACAATTAAAGCAGGGGCTCAATGTCTATGTCGAAACAGTCGTCGTATACTTCCGTTCCCGATGAATCGTCGCGATCCTGAACTCTTTTTATACTTGATAATCCTGGACATAAATTATTTTTTATTGATATAGATGCATTATAAGGTCCATTTATCCCTCCTATTCCATATACCTAACGAATCAATAACATCTTCAGATCTGTATAAGTTTGTTTTCTTATGATATATTAATGTACATATCTATACTAAAAAGTGCAAATATTTTATTAAGTAATTCATAATATTTCGCAAAATTACATTTTTCAAATAAATCCTAATATATATTATAAATCTCTTTGTAAGTCTGTTCGTTTGCTTGTTTGTTCATCAATCACGCCTAAACGGCTGGACTGATTTTCAGAACTTGGACTAGGAGGGGGCAAAAATGGGGTAAAATGGGTGAAAAACGGCAAAATGAGTACTTTTGATAGTAAATACTGATTTTGTCTATCCTTAAGCAAAATCATTTTCGATTAAACTACTTAATTTGTTAGAAATATATATTACCAAAGTGCCGTTGCGAAAATTGGACCGGAAGGAGACAAAAGAAATATGACAAAATTAGTACTTTTGTGCTTTAAGAACGATTTTTATACCCTCCACCACCATCAGTGGTGATAGAGGGTATATATAAGTTCCGTGTGTAACACCAAAAAATATTCATCTGAGACCCAACAAAGTATATATATTCTGGGTCCTTATTAAATTCTGAGTCGATTTAGCGTCTGTCCGTCTGTCTGTCTGTTTGTCTTTCTGTCTGTCTGGTTAAAACACGCTCACGTTAAAACTAAGCAAATGAAATCAACCAAATTCACTGAGAATATTCATTGTTTTCATAGGCAGTCAGCAAAATCGGTTCACAACGTAAAAAGTTATGAGTAAAAATTTCAGA
Source organism: Lucilia sericata (assembly GCF_015586225.1). Taxonomy (NCBI): domain Eukaryota; kingdom Metazoa; phylum Arthropoda; class Insecta; order Diptera; family Calliphoridae; genus Lucilia; species Lucilia sericata. The sequence goes on along the minus strand of NW_023996232.1, from coordinate 8,333 downwards.
CTACCTAAAAAAAATGTAGTTTTTTTCCTTAATTCTTGAGTAGTTTTCTCAGAAACTACCGAAGATAATTCGACAAATTTTGTCACAGATTATTTTTTCCCATTATTAGCTCCCATACGAAGGTACATATTTCCAGAAATTAATTTATCGTTAATAACTTCCTCAAATATATCGGTATCAACACAAGATTTTGTACAGATTGACATTATATGAACAGGAATCAAAACTACGGAGTTAGATCTGTATCGGTCTACAATTGGTCATAGTTCCTACGTAAGGTCCACTTTCGAAAATCACTCAAATGAATATATTTTATCTATATATATAAAAATGAATGTGTGTTTGTTTGTATGTTTGTATGTTTGAACGTTATAGACTACAAAACGGCTGAACCGATTTTCTTCAAATTTTCGGAGCGTATTCCTGTATGTCTGGAATAGGTAATAGGCTACTTTTTATTTTGAAATTCTAGGTGGGCGAGTAGCCACGCCCATATTAAGAAAATATTAAATCCGTATATTTGAGATCATATAACAGTTAGAGTCCTCAAATTTTGTCGGAGCAACTTTAGTGTCAATATGATTATTTAGGACAAAATGTAGGCGGAATAGCATTAGGGGGCGTGGCACCTCCCATATAAATTAAATGCAAAAATCCGTTTATCTTGGAAACTATTACAGTTAGAATCTTCAAATTTTGCACGAATAACTTTAACATCCATTTAAACATTTTGGGTAATAAATTGGCGGACTACCCATGAGGGGAGCGGCACCTCCCATATTAATTAAATACAAAAATTCGTTTATCTGGAAAACTAATGAAACTAAATTCTTCAAAATTTGCACGAAGAACTTAAATATTCATCTGAACATTTTGGAGGAAAAAAAAGCGGACTTTCATGTGGGGGCTTAAGGAAAATATAAAAAAAATAGAAAAATTCGTATATCTGAGAAATTATTAGAACTAGAATCTTTAAATTTTACTTGAAGAATCTTGATATTCATCTGAGCATTTAGAGTATAAATTTTACATGAAGAACTTTGGCATTCATGTGAACATTTAGAGCATAACGGGCGGACTTTCAATGGGTGGCTTGGCACAACATATATGAATTAAATACAAAATTTCGTTTACCATAATTTCATATACCTCTCATTCAAAAGTACATATTCCCGGAAAATGAGTTTTTTCTTGATAACTTCCGTCAGAATGTTGATATCTTCATAAAAATTTTACAGCTTAAAATTCATTGAGAGAAAAATTTTTCTAGATCGCTCCATAATTGGACATAGCTCCCATACAAGGACCCCTCCCGAAAATCACTTAAACGCACATAACTCACTACTAAATTAAAATATCCATATAAAGTTTGGTACAAGTATTGCTCTCATATACAGAAATATTACCGTGAAATTTTTTTCCGATCGGTCCATAATTGGTCAAAGCTCCCATACAAGGACCCTTTCCGAAAATAACTTAAACGCGCATAACTCATTACTAAATTAAGATATCCATATAAAATTTGGTACAAGTATTATGATTAAATTATTATATTAATATGTTTATGAATTTTCATTAGAATAAATATGAATTGCTAGAATCAATAAATTGAGGAATAGTAAAACTGATGGCATGTGGTTAAGTTATTATAAAAAGGTTCACAAAAGGGGCAATTCTGTTAACTTCCGAGCACTAGAATTGCCATAGGTGTTCTTGTTAGAATATGAGTGGGAAAAATTGTGCTCCTAGGTTCAAGTCACCTAATGACCCCCATCGTAATATAACTAGTGTTCTATATTCTTAACGTATAAGACTTTTCACTGGCAAATATAAACATTACGAGGCATGAATATGTGTATTTTCTATTGTTGCGTAGCAGGTGAATTCTGGATAGAAAGAACCCAGCCAGACTGAAGATAGCCGGATGACAAAACTAGCATGACTCTACTATCCAGTTCTATCGCATAAAGATGCATTATTTTTTCCTTGATCGCGCAACAGGTATAAATAGGCTATAAAAATAATTTTTTTTTTCGGATCGGTCCATAATTGTTAATACATATCTGTCATATAAAATCCACTTCAGAAAAAATCGTATATTTCATTGATAAATAGAGATATCGGAATAAGGATATTTTGTGTATATAAGAAATCATTAAAAAAATAGGATCAATGCATAATTGGTCTTAGTTCTCATATAAGGCCCATTTCCATAAGTCACTTTTTCCAATATATTTCATTCAATTATAAATATATGCGGATAAAATCCGACACAGTGTGTTTTTTATCGATAAATCATTCTGTGAAATTTTGTTCGGATTGGCCAATAATTGGCCAATCCATAAAATTAATTTTTTGGTGTTACACATGGAATGACAAACTTGTATATACCCTCTATCACCACTGATGGTGGTGGAGGTTGTAACAAGTAAGAAATTATAATCCACCATATAATACCCTACACCTGTTACAAAAATAAAATGTAATTTAGTTTTCATAATAAAGCATTTAAGTTGAATTGTACCTTGCCTTGAATTATACTTAAGCTATTTATTGTTGAACAAAATTGTGGACATTTAAGTCAAATTTTGTGGAGAATTTGTATAGGGGCTATGGTCAAATGAGACCCTATAATTATAAAATTCATGAAAGACATCAAGGCTAGCATAGAACTTGGTTTTGCAGCTTTTTGTCGAGATACGGGTATATTAAACATAATTATGAACCTAAAATCCCTATTCGTCGGTTTCAGTTGTATGTGGGTTAAGTGAAATAATAGACCGACGTTAACCATTTTCAATAGGCTTTGTCTCCGATACCATAGAAGATCATAAGCCAAATGTCATTAAATTATCTTTAAAATTGCGACCTGAAGTTTGATTACAAAGTTTACAAGCCCTAATCGGGGGTTCAGTTGTATGGGGGCTAGGTAAATAATGGACCGATCTTAACCATTCTCAATAGGTTTCGTCCCTGGGACAATAGAAGATCAAGTGCCAAATATCATTGAATTATCTTCAAAATTACGACCTGTAGTTTCACGGACATAGCTAAATCGACTCAGAAAATGATTCTAAGCTGATTAGTATACTTTACGGTGGGTATAGGACCAATATTATTGTGCGTGACAAACATCGGCACAAACCCAATATACACTAAAGTGGTGTAGGGTATAAAAACACTTACACATGGGAGGTGACATGCAAATTATTGCAAGTTCGCCAATTTTTCCGAACGCTAATAAGGATTTTAATGTAAGCTATGAAAAATGAGAATAATAGTGTATTGTATTTAATTAATCAATCCCCCCATTGAAAGTCCACCCATTTTTCT
>NW_023996231.1:0-52911 GCF_015586225.1 Lucilia sericata | reverse complement strand
TTTTTGTCAAAGGTGTAGGGTATTATATGGTCGGCCTCGCCCGACTATAATTTCTTACTTGTTGAATAAGCGATAATGTCGTAGCTTGAAACTGTCAAAGTTATTTGCAGGAATAGGGAAAGTACAATATACTAAGAAATTTACTCTGTACCAAAAATTTAAATGATATCCCAATTTTACCAATTTTAAGAACTTAAGATTTTTGAAAATGAGGTGTACAAAAACTGTCGTATCTTGAAAACTGTCAAAGTTATTTGCAGGAATAGGGAAAATACAATATACAAAGAAATTTACTCTGTACCAAAAATTTTAATGATATCCCAAGTTTACGAATTTTAAGAACTTAAGATTTTTGAATAAGCGATATGTCAAAAGAAATTGCGTTTCTTATGGATTAAAATGAGGTATACAAAACTGTCGTAGCTTGAAAACTGTCAAAGTTATTTGCAGGAATAGGGAAAATACAATAGACTAAGAAAATTTACTCTGTACCAAATATTTTAATAATATCCCAATTTTACCAATTTTAAGAACTTAAGATTTTTGAATAAGCGATATGTCAAAAGAAAGTGCGTTTCTTATGGATTAAAACGAGGTATTCAAAGTGTCGTAGCTAGAAACTTTCAAAGTTATTTGCAGGAATAGGGAAAATACAATATACTAAGAAATTTACTCTGTACCAAATATTTGAATGATATCCCAATTTTACCAATTTTAAGAACTTAAGATTTTTGAAGAAGCAATATGTCAAAAGAAAGTGGGTTTCTTATGGATTAAAATGAGGTATACAAAACTGTCGTAGCTTGAAAACTGTTAAAGTTATTTGCAGGAATAGGGAAAATTCAAAATACTAAGAAATTTACTCTGTACCAAAAATTGTATGATATCCCAATTTTACCAATTCTAAGAACTTAAGATTTTTGAATAAGCGATATGTCAAAAGAAATTGCGTTTCTTATGGATTAAAATGAGGTATTCAAAAGTGTCGTAGCTAGAAACTTTCAAAGTTATTTGCAGGAATAGGCAAATACAATATACTAGAAATTACTCTGTACCAAATATTTGAATTATATCCCAATTTTACCAATTTTAAGAACTTAAGATTTTTGAAGAAGCATATGTCAAAGAAAGTGGGGTTTCTTATGGATTAAAATGAGGTATACAAACTGTCGTAGCTTGAAAACTGTAAAAGTTATTTTCAGGAATATGGAAAGTTCAAAATACTAAGTAAGTTTACTCTGTATCCAAAAATTGTAATGATATCCCAATTTTACCAATTTTAAAAACTTAAACTTTTGAATAAGCGATATGTCAATATAAATTGCGTTTCTTATGGATTAAAATGAGGTATACAAAACTGTCGTAACTTGAAAACTGTCAAAGTTATTTGCAGGAATAGGAGAAAATACAATATACTAAGAAATTTACTCTGTACCAAATATTTGAATGATATCCCAATTTTACCAATTTTAAGAACTTAAGATTTTGAAGAAGCGATATGTCAAAAGAAAGTGGGTTTCTTATGGATTAAAATGAGGTATACAAAACTGTCGTAGCTTGAAAACTGTCAAAGTTATTTGCAGGAATAGGGAAAATTCAAATATACTAAGAAATTTACTCTGTACCAAAAATTGTAATGATATCCCAATTTTACCAATTTTAAGAACTTAAAACTTTTGAATAAGCGATATGTCAAATAAATTGCGTTTCTTATGGATTAAAATGAGGTTTACAAAACTGTCGTAGCTTGAAAACTGTCAAAGTTATTTGCAGGAATAGGAAAAATACAATATACTAAGAAATTTACTCTGTACCAAAATTTTAATGATATCCAAATTTACCAATTTTAAGAACTTAAGATTTTTGAATAAGCGATATGTCAAAAGAAAGTGCGTTTCTTATGGATTAAAATGAGGTATACAAAACTGTCGTAGCTTGAAAACTGTCAAAGTTATTTTCAGGAATAGGGAAAATACAATATACTAAGAAATTTACTCTGTACCAAAAATTTGAATGATATCCCAATTTTACAATTTTAAGAACTTAAGATTTTGAATAAGCGATATGTCAAAGAAAGTGCGTTTCTTATGGATTAAAATGAGGTATACAAAACTGTCGTAGCTTGAAAACTGTCAAAGTTATTTGCAGGAATAGGGAAAATACAATATACTAAGAAAATTTACTCTGTACCAAAAATTGTAATGATATCCCAATTTAACCAATTCTAAGAACTTAAGATTTTGAATAAGCGATATGTCAAAAGAAAGTGCGTTCTTATGGATTAAAATGAGGTATTACAAACTGTCGTAGCTAGAAACTGTCAAAGTTATTTGCAGGAATAGGGAAAATACAATATACTAAGAAATTTACTCTGTACCAAAAATTTAATGATATCCCAATTTTACCAATTTTAAGAACTTAAGATTTTTGAATAAGCGATATGTCAAAAGAAAGTGCGTTTCTTATGGATTAAAATGAGGTATACAATACTGTCGTAGCTTAAAACTGTCAAAGTTATTTGCAGGAATAGGGAAAATACAATATACTAAGAAATTTACTCTGTACCAAAATATTGTAATGATATCCCAATTTTACCAATTTTAAGAACTTAATGTTTTGAATAAGCGATATGTCAAAAGAAAGTGCGTTTCTTATGGATTAAAATGAGGTACACATAACTGTCGTAGCTTGAAAACTGTCAAAGTTATTTGCAGGAATAGGGAAAATACAATATACTAAGAAATTTACTCTGTACCAAATATTTTAATGATATCCCAATTTTACCAATTTTAAGAACTTAATATTTTTGAATAATCGATATGTCAAAAGAAAGTGCGTTTCTTATGGATTAAAATGAGGTATACAAAACTATCGTAGCTTGAAAACTGTCAAAGTTATTTTCAGGAATAGGGAAAATACAATATCTAAGAAATTACTCTGTACCAAATATTTTGAATGATATCCCAATTTTACAATTTTAAGAACTTAAGATTTTTGAATAAGCGATATGTCAAAAGAAAGTGCGTTTCTTATGGATTAAAATGAGGGTACAAAACTGTCGTAGCTTGAATACTGTCAAAGTTATTTGCAGGAATAGGGAAAATACAATATACTAAGAAAATTTACTCTGTACCAAAAATTTTAATGATATCCCAATTTACCAATTTTAAGAACTTAAGATTTTGAAGAAGCGATATGTCAAAAGAAAGTGGTTTCCTTATGGATTAAAATGAGGTATGCAAAACTGTCGTAGGCTGAAACTGTCAAAGTTATTTGCAGGAATAGGGAAAATACAATATACTAAGAAATTTACTCTGTCCAAAATTGTAATATATCCCAATTTACCACAATTTAAGAACTTAAGATTTTTGAAGAGCGATATGTCAAAAGAAAGTGGCGTTTCTTATGGATTAAAATGAGGTATACAAAACTGTCGTAGCTTAAAACTGTCAAAGTTATTTTCAGGAATAGGGAAAATACAATATACTAAGAAATTTACTCTGCACCAAATATTGTAATGATATCCCAATTTTACCAATTTTAAGAACTTAATATTTTTGAATAAGCGATATGTCAAAATAAAGTGCGTTTCTTATGGACTTAAAATCTGAGGTACACAGTACTGTCGTAGCTTGAAAACTGTCAAAGTTCTTTTCAGGAATAGGGAAAATACAATATACTAAGAAATTTACTCTGCACCAAATATTTAATGATATCCCAATTTTACCAATTTTAAGAACTTAATATTTTTGAATAAGCGATATGTCAAAAGAAAGTGCATTTCTTATGGATTAAAATGAGGTATACAAAACTGTCGTAGCTTGAAAATTGTCAAAGTTATTTTCAGGAATAGGGAAAATACAATATACTAAGAAATTTACCCTGTACCAAAAATTTGAATTGATATCCCAATTTTACCAATTTTAAGAACTTAAGATTTTTGAAGAAGCGATATGTCAAAAGAAAGTGCATTTCTTATGGATTAAAATGAGGTATACAAAACTATCGTAGCTTGAAAACTGTCAAAGTTATTTTCAGGAATAGGGAAAATACAATATACTAAGAAATTTACTCTGTACCAAATATTGTAATGATATCCCAATTTTACCAATTTTAAGAACTTAATATTTTTGTAATAAGCGATTATGTCAAAATAAAGTGCGTTTCTTATGGACTAAAATCTGGTATCACAGTAACTGTCGTAGCTTGAAAACTGTCAAAGTTATTTTCAGGAATATGGAAAATACAATATACTAAGAAATTTACTCTGCACCAAATATTTTAATGATATCCCAATTTTACCAATTTTAAGAACTTAATATTTTTGAATAAGCGATATGTCAAAAGAAAGTGCTTTCTTATGGATTAAAATGATGTATACAAAACTGTCGTAGCTTGAAAACTTGTCAAAGTTATTTTCAGGAATAGGGAAAATACAATATACTAAGAAATTTACTCTGTACCAAAAATTTGATTGATACCCCAATTTTACCAATTTTAAGAACTTAATATTTTTAAATAAGCGATATGTCAAAAGAAAGTGCGTTTCTTATGGATTAAAATGAGGTATTCAAAACTGTCGTAGCTTAAAAACTATCAGAGTTATTCGCAGGAATAGGGAAAATACAATATACTAAGAAATTTACTCTGTACCAAAAATTTTAATGATATCCCAATTTTACCAATTTTAAGAACTTAAGATTTTTGAAGAAGCGATATGTCAAAAGAAAGTGGGTTTCTTATGAAAGCTTGAAAACTATCAAAGTTATTTTCAGGAATAGGGAAAATACAATATACTAAGAAATTTACTCTGCACCAAAAATTTGAATGATATCCCAATTTTACCAATTTTAAGAACTTAATATTTTTGAATAAGCGTTATGTCAAAAGAAAGTGGGTATCTTATGGATTAAAATGAGGTATACAAAACTGTCGTAGCTTGAAAACTGTCAAACTTATTTGCAGGAATAGGCAAAATACAATAGACTAAGAAAATTTACTCTGTTCCAAAAATTTTCATGATTTCCCAATTTTACTAATTTAAGAACTTAAGATTTTTGAATAAGCGATTTGTCAAAAGAAAGTGCGTTTCTTATGGATTAAAATGAGGTATTCAAAACTGTCGTAGCTTGAAACTGTCAAAGTTATTTGCAGAAATAGGGAAAATACAATATACTAAGAAATTTACTCTGTACCAAATATTTTAATGATATCCCAATTTTACCACTTTTAAGAACTTAAGATTTTTGAAGAAGCGATGTGTCAAAAGAAAGTTGGTTTCTTATGGATTAAAATGAGGTATACAAAACTGTCGTAGCTTGAAAACTGTCAAAGTTATTTGCAGGAATAGGGAAAATACAATAGACTAAGAAATTTACTCTGTACCAAAAATTTTAATGGTATCCAATTTTACTAATTTTAAGAACTTAAGATTTTTGAATAAGCGATATGTCAAAAGAAAGTGCGTTTCTTATGGATTAAAATGAGGTATTCAAAACTGTCGTAGCTTGAAACTGTCAAAGTTATTTGCAGGAATAGGGATAATACAATATACTAAGAAATTTACTCTGTACCAAATATTTAATGATATCCCAATTTTACCACTTTTAAGAACTTACGATTTTGAAGAAGCGATATGTCAAAAGAAAGTTGGTTTCTTATGGATTAAAATGAGGTATACAAAACTCTCGTAGCTTGAAAACTGTCAAAGTTATTTGCAGGAATAGGGAAAATACAATAGACTAAGAAAATTTACTCTGTACCAAAAATTTTAATGATATCCCAATTTTACTAATTTTAAGAACTTAAGATTTTTGAATAAGCGATATGTCAAAAGAAAGTGCGTTTCTTATGGATTAAAATGAGGTATTACAAAACTGTCGTAGCTTGAAAACTGTCAAAGTTATTTGCAGGAATAGGGATAATACAATATACTAAGAAATTTACTCTGTACCAAATATTTTAATGATATCCCAATTTTACCACTTTTAAGAACTTACGATTTCTGAAGAAGCGATATGTCAAAAGAAAGTTGGTTTCTTATGGATTAAAATGAGGTATACAAAACTCTCGTAGCTTGAAAACTGTCAAAGTTATTTGCAGGAATAGGGAAAATACAATAGACTAAGAAAATTTACTCTTTACCAAAAATTTTAATGATATCCCAATTTTACCACTTTTAAGAACTTAAGATTTTTGAAGAAGCGATGTGTCAAAAGAAAGTTGGTTTCTTATGGATTAATATGAGGTATACAAAACTGTCGTAGCTTGAAAACTGTCAAAGTTATTTGCAGGAATAGGGAAAATACAATAGACTAAGAAAATTTACTCTGTACAAAAATTTTAATGATAACCCAATTTTACAAATTTTAAGAACTTAAGATTTTGAATAAGCGATATGTCGTAGCTTGAAACTGTCAAATTTATTTGCAGGAATAGGGAAAGTACAATATACTAAGAAATTTACTCTGTACCAAAAACTTAAATGATATCCCAATTTTACCAATTTTAAGAACTTAAGATTTTTGAAAATGAGGTATACAAAATTGTCGTATCTTGAAAACTGTCAAAGTTATTTGCAGGAATAGGGAAAATACAATATACTAAGAAATTTACTCTGTACCAAAAATTTTAATGATATCCCAAGTTTACCAATTTTAAGAACTTAAGATTTTTGAATAAGCGATATGTCAAATGAAATTGCGTTTCTTATGGATTAAAATGAGGTATACAAAACTGTCGTAGCTTGAAAACTGTCAAAGTTATTTGCAGGAATAGGGAAAATACAATAGACTAAGAAAATTTACTCTGTACCAAAAATTTTAATGATATCCCAATTTTACTAATTTTAAGAACTTAAGATTTTTGAATAAGCGATATGTCGTAGCTTGAAACTGTCAAAGTTATTTGCAGGAATAGGGAAAGTACAATATACTAAGAAATTTACTCTGTACCAAAAATTTAAATGATATCCCAATTTTACCAATTTTAAGAACTTAAGATTTTTGAAAATGAAGTATACAAAACTGTCGTATCTTGAAAATTGTCAAAGTTATTTGCAGGAATAGGGAAAATACAATATACTAAGAAATTTACTCTGTACCATCCCAAGTTTACGAATTTTAAGAACTTAAGATTTTTGAATAAGCGATATGTCAAAAGAAATTGCGTTTCTTATGGATTAAAATGAAAAGAAAGTTGGTTTCTTATGGATTAAAATGAGGTATACAAAACTCTCGTAGCTTGAAAACTGTCAAAGTTATTTGCAGGAATAGGGAAAATACAATAGACTAAGAAAATTTACTCTTTACCAAAAATTTTAATGATATCCCAATTTTACTAATTTTAAGAACTTAAGATTTTTGAATAAGCGATATGTCAAAAGAAAGTGCGTTTCTTATGGATTAAAATGAGGTATTCAAAACTGTCGTAGCTTGAAACTGTCAAAGTTATTTGCAGGAATAGGGATAATACAATATACTAAGAAATTTACTCTGTACCAAATATTTTAATGATATCCCAATTTTACCACTTTTAAGAACTTACGATTTCTGAAGAAGCGATATGTCAAAAGAAAGTTGGTTTCTTATGGATTAAAATGAGGTATACAAAACTCTCGTAGCTTGAAAACTGTCAAAGTTATTTGCAGGAATAGGGAAAATACAATAGACTAAGAAAATTTACTCTTTACCAAAAATTTTAATGATATCCCAATTTTACCACTTTTAAGAACTTAAATGATGTGTCAAAAGAAAGTTGGTTTCTTATGGATTAAAATGAGGTATACAAAACTGTCGTAGCTTGAAAACTGTCAAAGTTATTTGCAGGAATAGGGAAAATACAATAGACTAAGAAAATTTACTCTGTACAAAAATTTTAATGATAACCCAATTTTACTAATTTTAAGAACTTAAGATTTTTGAATAAGCGATATGTCGTAGCTTGAAACTGTCAAAGTTATTTGCAGGAATAGGGAAAGTACAATATACTAAGAAATTTACTCTGTACCAAAAACTTAAATGATATCCCAATTTTACCAATTTTAAGAACTTAAGATTTTTGAAAATGAGGTATACAAAATTGTCGTATCTTGAAAACTGTCAAAGTTATTTGCAGGAATAGGGAAAATACAATATACTAAGAAATTTACTCTGTACCAAAAATTTTAATGATATCCCAAGTTTACCAATTTAAGAACTTAAGATTTTTGAATAAGCGATATGTCAAATGAAATTGCGTTTCTTATGGATTAAAATGAGGTATACAAAACTGTCGTAGCTTGAAAACTGTCAAGTTATTTGCAGGAATAGGGAAAATACAATAGACTAAGAAAATTTACTCTGTACCAAAAATTTTAATGATATCCCAATTTACTAATTTTAAGAACTTAAGATTTTTGAATAAGCGATATGTCGTAGCTTGAAACTGTCAAAGTTATTTGCAGGAATAGGGAAAGTACAATATACTAAGAAATTTACTCTGTACCAAAAATTTAAATGATATCCCAATTTTACCAATTTTAAGAACTTAAGATTTTTGAAAATGAAGTATACAAAACTGTCGTATCTTGAAAACTGTCAAAGTTATTTGCAGGAATAGGGAAAATACAATATACTAAGAAATTTACTCTGTACCAAAAATGTTAATGATATCCCAAGTTTACGAATTTTAAGAACTTAAGATTTTTGAATAAGCGATATGTCAAAAGAAATTGCGTTTCTTATGGATTAAAATGAGGTATACAAAACTGTCGTAGCTTGAAAACTGTCAAAGTTATTTGCAGGAATAGGGAAAATACAATAGACTAAGAAAATTTACTCTGTACCAAATATTTTAATAATATCCCAATTTTACCAATTTTAAGAACTTAAGATTTTTGAATAAGCGATATGTCAAAAGAAAGTGCGTTTCTTATGGATTAAAACGAGGTATTCAAAAGTGTCGTAGCTAGAAACTTTCAAAGTTATTTGCAGGAATAGGGAAAATACAATATACTAAGAAATTTACTCTGTACCAAATATTTGAATGATATCCCAATTTTACCAATTTTAAGAACTTAAGATTTTTGAAGAAGCGAATATGTCAAAAGAAAGTGCGTTTCTTATGGATTAAAATGAGGTATACAAAACTGTCGTAGCTTGAAAACTGTAAAGTTATTTGCAGGAATAGGGAAAATACAATATACTAAGAAATTTACTCTGTACCAAAAATTGTAATGATATCCCAATTTTACCAATTCTAAGAACTTAAGATTTTTGAATAAGCGATATGTCAAAAGAAATTGCGTTTCTTATGGATTAAAATGAGGTATCAAAACTGTCGTAGCTTGAAAACTGTCAAAGTTATTTGCAGGAATAGGGAAAATACAATATACTAAGAAATTTACTCTGTACCAAATATTTGAATTATATCCCAATTTTACCAATTTTAAGAACTTAAGGATTTTTGAAGAAGCGATATGTCAAAAGAAAGTGGGTTTCTTATGGATTAAAATGAGGTATACAAAACTGTCGTAGCTTGAAAACTGTAAAAGTTATTTTCAGGAATAGGGAAAATTCAAATACTAAGAAATTTACTCTGTACCAAAAATTGTAATGATATCCCAATTTTACCAATTTTAAAAACTTAAAACTTTTGAATAAGCGATATGTCAATATAAATTGCGTTTCTTATGGATTAAAATGAGGTATACAAAACTGTCGTAACTTGAAAACTGTCAAAGTTATTTGCAGGAATAGAGAAAATACAATATACTAAGAAATTTACTCTGTACCAAATATTTGAATGATATCCCAATTTTACCAATTTTAAGAACTTAAGATTTTTGAAGAAGCAACATGTCAAAAGAAAGTGGGTTTCTTATGGATTAAAATGAGGTATACAAAACTGTCGTAGCTTGAAAACTGTAAAAGTTATTTGCAGGAATAGGGAAAATTCAAAATACTAAGAAATTTACTCTGTACCAAAATTGTAATGATATCCCAATTTTACCAATTTTAAGAACTTAAAACTTTTGAATAAGCGATATGTCAATATAAATTGCGTTTCTTATGGATTAAAATGAGGTTTACAAAACTGTCGTAGCTTGAAAACTGTCAAAGTTATTTGCAGGAATAGGAAAAATACAATATACTAAGAAATTTACTCTGTACCAAAAATTTTAATGATATCAGAAATTTACCAATTTTAAGAACTTAAGATTTTTGAATAAGCGATATGTCAAAAGACAGTGCGTTTATTATGGATTAAAATGAGGTATAAAAAACTGTCGTAGCTTGAAAACTGTCAAAGTTATTTCAGGAATAGGGAAAATACAATAACTAAGAAATTTACTCTGTACGAAAAATTTGAATGATATCTCAATTTTACCAATTTTAAGAACTTAAGATTTTTGAAAATGAGGTATACAAAACTGTCGTAGCTTGAAAACTGTCAACGTTATTTGCAGGAATAGGGAAAATACAATAGACTAAGAAAATTTACTCTGTACCAAAAATTGCAAAGATATCCCAATTTTACCAATTCTAAGAACTTAAGATTTTTGAATAAGCGATATGTCAAAAGAAAGTGCGTTTCTAATGGATTAAAATGAGGTATTCAAAACTGTCATAGCTAGAAACTGTCAAAGTTATTTGGAGGAATAGGAAATACAATATACTAAGAAATTTACTCCGTACCAAAAATTTAAATGATATCCCAATTTTACTAATTTTAAGAACTTAATATTTTTGAATAAGCGATATGTCAAATAAAGTGCATTTCTTATGGATTAAAATGAGGTAAACAGTACTGTTGTAGCTTAAAAACTGTCTAAGTTATTTGCAGGAATAGGGAAAATACAATATACTAAGAAATTTACTCTGCACCAAATATTGTAATGATATCCCAATTTTACCAATTTTAAGAACTTAATGTTTTTGAATAAGCGATATGTCAAAATAAAGTGCGTTTCTTATGGATTAAAATGAGGTACACAGTACTGTCGTAGCTTGAAACTGTCAAAGTTATTTACAGGAATAGGGAAAATACAATATACTAAGAAATTTACTCTGCACCAAATATTTTAATTATATCCCAATTGTACCAATTTTAAGAACTTAATATTTTTGAATAATCGATATGTCAAAATAAAGTGCGTTTCTTATGGATTAAAATGATGTATACAAAACTATCGTAGCTTAAAAACTGTCAAAGTTATTTTCAGGAAAAGGGAAAATACAATATACTAAGAAATTTACTCTGTACCAAAAATTGTAATGATATCCCAATCTTACTAATTTTAAGAACTTAAAACTTTTGAATAAGCGATATGTCAAAAGAAAGTGCGTTTCTTATGGATTAAAATGAGGTATACAAAACTCTCGTAGCTTGAAAACTGTCAAAGTTATTTTCAGGAATAGGGAAAATACAATAGACTAAGAAAATTTACTCTGTACCAAAAATTGCAAAGATATCCCAATTTTACCAATTCCAAGAACTTAAATTTTTTGAATAAGCGATATGTCAAAAGAAAGTGCGTTTCTTATGGATTAAAATGAGGTGTTTGCAGGAATAGGGAAAATACAATATACTAAGAAATTTACTCTGCACCAAATATTTTAATGATATCCCAATTTTACCAAGTTTAAGAACTTAAGATTTTTGAAGAAGCTATATGTCAAAAGAAAGTGCGTTTCTTATGGATTAAAATGATGTATACAAAACTATCGTAGCTTAAAACTGTCAAAGTTATTTTCAGGAATAGGGAAAATACAATATACTAAGAAATTTACTCTGCACCAAATATTGTAATGATATCCCAATTTTACCAATTTTAAGAACTTAATATTTTTGAATAAGCGATATGTCAAAATAAAGTGTGTTTCTTATGGACTAAAATCTGGTACACAGTACTGTCGTAGCTTGAAAACTGTCAAAGTTATTTTCAGGAATAGGGAAAATACAATATACTAAGAAATTTACTCTGCACCAAATATTTTAATGATATCCCAATTTTACCAATTTTAAGAACTTAATATTTTTGAATAAGCGATATGTCAAAAGAAAGTGCATTTCTTATGGATTAAAATGATGTATACAAAACTGTCGTAGCTTGAAAACTTGTCAAAGTTATTTTCAGGAATAGGGAAAATACAATATACTAAGAAATTTACTCTGTACCAAAAATTTGAATTGATATCCCAATTTTACCAATTTTAAGAACTTAATATTTTTGAATAAGCGATATGTCAAAAGAAAGTGTGTTTCTTATGGATTAAATGAGGTATTCAAAACTGTCGTAGCTTGAAAACTGTCAAAGTTATTTGCAGGAATAGGGAAAATACAATATACTAAGAAATTTACTCTGTACCAAAATTGTAATGATATCCCAATTTTACCAATTTTAAGAACTTAAACTTTTGAATAAGCGATATGTCAAAAGAAAGTGCATTTCTTATGGATTAAAATGAGGTATACAAAACTGTCGTAGCTTGAAAACTGTCAAAGTTATTTTCAGGAATAGGGAAAATACAATATACTAAGAAATTTACTCTGTACCAAAAATTTGTAATTGATATCCCAATTTTACCAATTTTAAGAACTTAATATTTTTGAATAAGCGATATGTCAAAAGAAAGTGCGTTTCTTATGGATTAAAATGAGGTATTCAAAACTGTCGTAGCTTGAAAACTGTCAAAGTTATTTGCAGGAATAGGGATAATACAATATACTAAGAAATTTACTCTGTACCAAATATTTTAATGATATCCCAATTTTACCACTTTTAAGAACTTAAGATTTCTGAAGAAGCGATATGTCAAAAGAAAGTTGGTTTCTTATGGATTAAAATGAGGTATACAAAACTGTCGTAGCTTGAAACTGTCAAAGTTATTTGCAGGAATAGGGAAAATACAATATACTAAGAAATTTACTCTGTACAAAAATTTTAATGATATCCCAATTTTACTAATTTTAAAAACTTAAGATTTTTGAATAAGCGATATGTCAAAAGAAAGTGCGTTTCTTATGGATTAAAATGAGGTATACAAAACTGTCGTAGCTTGAAAACTGTCAAAGTTATTTGCAGGAATAGGGATAATACAATATACTAAGAAATTTACTCTGTACCAAATATTTTAATGATATCCCAATTTTACCACTTTTAAGAACTTAAGATTTTCGAAGAAGCGATATGTCAAAAGAAAGTTGGTTTCTTATGTATTAAAATGAGGTATACAAAACTGTCGTAGCTTGAAAACTGTCAAAGTTATTTGCAGGAATAGGGAAAATACAATAGACTAAGAAAATTTACTCTGTACAAAAATTTTAATGATAACCCAATTTTACTAATTTTAAGAACTTAAGATTTTTGAATAAGCGATATGACAAAAGAAAGTTGGTTTCTTATGGATTAAAATGAGGTATACAAAACTCTCGTAGCTTGAAAACTGTCAAAGTTATTTTCAGGAATAGGGAAAATACAATATACTAAGAAATTTACTCTGTACCAAAAATTTGATTGATATCCCAATTTTTCCAATTTTAAGAACTTAATATTTTTGAATAAGCGATATGTCAAAAGAAAGTGCGTTTTCTTATGGATTAAAATGAGGTACACAAAACTGTCGTAGCTTGAAAACAGTCAAAGTTATTTGCAGGAATAGGTAAAATACAATAACTAAGAAATTTACTCTGTACCAAATATTGTAATGATATCCCAATTTTACCAATTTTAAGAACGTAAAACTTTTTGAATAAGCGATATGTAACAAGTTAGAGTGCTATATTCGGCTATGCCGAATCTTAAATACCCTCCACCAGCAAGCTACTTTTTATTAAAACCTATTTAACTATCTAATCTTTAGATAACTTGGCAAAATTTTGTTTCCGTATTGAGGGTATTAACATTTATGCATATGTAAACTACTTTTAATTAGGTCCAGAAATATTTACATTAATAGGCCAGTTCGAAAACATTTTAACAGAATGATTTATCTGTACTCAGAACATACTTATTTTGAATTTTATCCGGATATAATCATTTAATTACGAATTAAGTGTTATTAAGTGATTTTCAGAAGTATACCTTATGTGAGAACTAAGACAACTTATGGACCGATCCGGAAAAAAATCCGTAGTATATATATAAATACAAAATACACATTTATGTCGAATTTTATCCCGATAACTTTGATTTTCAATGTGCATTTGAAGTAATTTTCGGAAATGGTCCTTACATGGGAGTTGTGACCAATTATCGACCGATAAGATAAGTTATTCGATGCAGACCTCTAATATGTATAGGAGCTATGACCTTACAGAAATCAAGATATCTTTATTTGATAATGAAATATGTGCGTTTAAGTAATTTTTTTGAAGTGGACCTTATATAGAAGATATTACCATATATGGACCAATCCGGAAAAAACTTGGTAGAATGATTTATATGCTCACAAAACATATTCAAGTTTATCCCGATAGCTTTATTATTCAAAGAAATATATGCGTTTAAGTGATTTTCGTAAGTGGACCCTCTATGGGAGCCTATCCTGAAAAAATTTCGTAGAGTGATTCATATAAAGACAAAACATATTTGTGTCGAATTTTATCAAGATAACTTTATTTGACAATGAAATATTTGCGTTTAAGTGATTTTTGGAATCGAATTTTTGTTGAATTTTATCCTTTAGCTTTAAAACTTAATGAAATATATGCGTTTAAGTGAGCCTATCCGGAAAAAATTTCGTAGAGTGACTCATATAAAGACAAGATATATTTGTGTCGAATTTTATCAAGATAGCTTTATTTGATAATGAGATATGTGCTTTTATGTGGTATTCGGAAGTGGGCCTTATATGGGAGCTATGACCAATAACGGACCGATCCTGTAAAATATTTGGTGGAATAATTTGAATGTACACAAAACATATTTGTGTCGAATTTTATCCCGATAGCTTCAGAATTCAATGAAATATATGCGTTTAAGTGATTTTCAGGAAGTGGACCTTATATGGGTGTTATGACCAATTATGGGCCTATGCGGAAAAAATTTCGCTAGAGTTATTCATATTTAGACAAAATATATTTCTGTCGAATTTTATTACGATAACTTTATTTGACAATGAAATATGTGTTTTTAAGTGATTTTCGGAAGTGGGCCTTATATGGCAGTTATGACCAAAAATGGACCGATCCGTAAAAAATTTTGTAGAATGATTTGTATGTATACAAAACATATTTGTGTCGAATTTTATCCCGATAGCTCTATAATTCAATGAAATATATGCGTTTAAGTGATTTTCGGAAGTGGACCTTATATGGGACATATGACCAATTATGGGCCTATCCGAAAAAAATTTCGTAGAGTGATTTATATTTAGACTAAACATATTTGTGTCGAATTTTATGAATATAGCTTTATTTGACAATGAAATATGAACTTTTAAATGATTTTCGGAAGTGGGCCTTATATGGGAGCTATGACCAATATTGGACCGATCCGTAAAAAATTTGGTAGAATGATTTGTATGTATATGAAACATATTTAACTCGAATTTTATCAGAATAGCTTTATTCATCAATGAGATATGTGCGTTTTGGTGATTTTCGGAAGTGGACCTTATATGGGAGCTATGACCAATTGTGGACCGATTGAGATCTACGTTGATAGTATGATTTCTGTTCATATTATATTTGCATGTACAAAATTTTGTGTTGATACCGATATATTTGAGGGAGTTATTAACGATAAACTAATTTCCGGGAATATATACCTTTGTATGGGGGCTATGGGAAATATTGGATCGATTGTAAAGATTTTGAACATAATTAATCACTGTCCTGAAAAAATAATGTGTGACAAAATTCATCGAAATATCTTTGGTAGTTTCTGAGAAAACTTCAAAAGAATTAGGAAAAAAACGTAATTTTTTTCGAGGTAGTCTGAAATTTTTACTCATAACTTTTTACGTGGTGAACTGATTTTGCTGATTTTCAATACCAAACTGCTTAGGATAATAATAAATATTTTGGGTGAATTTGGTTGATTTCCTTTGCTTAGTTTTAACGTGAGCGTGTTTTACACAGACAGACGGACAGACGGACATAGCTAAATCGACTCAGAATTTCATAAGGATCCAGAATATATATACTTTGTTGGGTCTTAGAAGAATATTTCTTGGTGTTACACACGGAACGACAAACTTATATATACCCTCTATCACCACTGATGGTGGTGGAGGGTATAAAAAGAAAGTGGGTTTCTTGTGGATTAAAATGAGGTAGACGAAACTCTCGTAGCTTGAAAACTGTCAAAGTTATTTTCAGGAATAGGGAAAATACAATATACTAAGAAATTTACTCTGTACCAAAAATTTTAATGATATCCCAATTTTACCAATTTTAAGAACTTAAGATTTTTGAGTAAGCGATATGTCAAAAGAAATTGTGTTTCTTATGGATTAAAATGAGGTATACAAAACTGTCGTAGCTTAAAAACTGTCAAAGTTATTTGCAGGAATAGGGAAAATACAAAATACGAAGAAATTTACTTTGTACCAAAAATTGTAATGGTATCCCAATTTTACCAATTTTAAGAACTTACAACTTTTGAATAAGCGATATGTCAAAAGAAAGTGCGTTTCTTATGGATTAAAATGAGGTATACAAAACTGTCAAAGTTATTTGCAGGAATAGGGAAAATACAATATACTAAGAAATTTACTCTGTACCAAAAATTTTAATGATATCCCAATTTTACCAATTTTAAGAACTTAAGATTTTTGAATAAGCGATATGTAAATAGAAAGTGCGTTTCTTATGAATTAAAATGAGGTATAAAAAACTGTCGTAGCTTGAAAAAATGTCAAAGTTATTTTCAGGAATAGGGAAAATACAATATACTAAGAAATTTACTCTGTACCAAAAATTTGAATGATATCCCAATTTTACCAATTTTAAGAACTTAAGATTTTTGAAAATGAGGTATACAAAACTGTCGTAGCTTCAAAACTGTGAAAATTATTTGCAGGAATAGGGAAAATACAATAGACTAAGAAAATTTACTCTGTACCAAAAATTGCAAAGATATCCCAATTTTACCATTTCTAAGAACTTAAGATTTTTGAATAAGCGATATGTCAAAGAAAGTGCGTTTCTTATGGATTAAAATGAGGTATTCAAAACTGTCGTAGCTAGAAACTGTCAAAGTTATTTGGAGGAATAGGGAAAATACAATATACTAAGAAATTTACTCTGTACCAAAAATTTAAATGATATCCCAATTTTACCAATTTTAAGAACTTAGGTTAGGTATCGAGGGCAGCTGCTTCATGAGCAGCTCACTTGGGTCCATTTAAGGTTGGTCCCGTTGTGTTACCCTAGTGGTCACAGGAGTTTGTTATAATTTCACTCCCTGCTTCCAGATCTAAACCAACCGGTTTCATTTATGTAGCATAGGATATTCTTCAAGCCTATCCCTGAAAGCTCCTCCATACCAGCCAGAAAGGGAGCTCCAAAGTGATTCTCCCTACTCTCGGTAAACGTGGGGCAAAAGCAAAGAAGATGTGATATCGTTTCATCTTCTTCCTCATTATGACAACTTCTGCAGTAGTCATTATATCCAAGACCCAGTCTCCTGGCGTGAGTGCCAATGGCACAGTGTCCTGTGATTACTGATACAAGAGTCCGTATCTGCTCCCTTCGGAAGCTCATAAGTAGTCTTGATCTGCTGGCATCATATAGGGGCCAAATGGACCTCGAGACTTGACAGGTGGTTTCATTGAACCACCTGATTTGGGCTTTCCCATATAGTTCATTAAGAACAAGTGCCTTACAGTTTGTAAGGGAAATACCAGTAAAGGCGTCTATTTCCTCCTCAGCCATCATTGTACCTTTCCTGGCTAGTTCGTTAGCTATACAGTTACCCTGACATTTATCATGGCCAGGGACCCATATTAGCGTTATCCTAGAATTTCTCGCTATCTCATTTAGAGATATCCGGCATTCTCTGATTAACCTAGATGTCGTAAAAACACCCGCTATATTCTTGATAGCAGCTTTACTGTCAGTATATATACATATATCCCCCGATATGTGATAATACCTTAGCCAATTTGCTGCTCTTTTAATAGCAGATATCTCTGCCTGAAGAACACTACAGTAATTGGGCAGTCGGAAGGATGATCTAATACCAAATCCTTCAATAAAGAAACCACCACCTACTTTACCACTCCTTTTGGAGCCATCAGTGTAGACTCTCGTTACACCTGGAGGTGGGTGAGTTCCTAGTTCAAGGTTCCTATGTGGAATCCTGAAGCAGAAGCGATTATCGAAGTTGGGCTTCGTAATGCAATAGTCAACATTCAAATGTAATAATTCGAAATGTTTTATAATTCTAGAATGCCCGTAGTCTCTGTACTCAGACCATGAGCCGCAGGCATTTAATCTGATCGCAGAGTTAAGGGCGAGTTGAAAGGCCATTAAGTCAGCTGGTAACCAATTCAGCATGGTTAACAGTGCCTTGGTTGGCGTTGTCTTCATTGCTCCCGTATTAAGGATTGCAATGTTTCTCATAGTGCACTCGATGGTTGCACAGTTTGTAGCATGCTCCATGGCATGCCACCATACTATAACCCCATAAAATAGTATGGGCTTGACTACTGCCTTGAAGATCCAGTTAATACCTTTCGGGTTGATGTCCCAGTTTGTACCAACTGCCTTCTTGCATGTATATGTAGCCACATTGGCCTTGTTAATCCGGTTCTGTTTATTCAGATTCCAGGATAGCTTACAATCTAAGATTACGCCAAGATACTTTGCGTGATCCGAGATTTTTAATCTAATTCCATTCAGCTTTGGCGGTATAAAGTTATCAATTTTATACCTCCTAGTGAAAAGGACTAGTTCAGTTTTCAGTGGGTTAACACTGAGTCCACAAGAAACACTCCATTTACTCAATAAGTTAAGAGCAGTTTCCATACAACGAGATATTGTATCGGGGAATTTACCCGATATCAACACTGCCACATCGTCGGCATAAGCGACAGTCGTAATTCTTCTGCTATCCATTTCAGACAGTAGAGTATTCATAGCCACGTTCCACAGTAAGGGAGCCAAAACTCCCCCCTGGGGAGTGCCACGATTGGCAAGTCGCGAGACGCAGACTCCCCCCATTGTGGCAATAATGACCCTATTGCTCAATAGCTTCCCAATGAGCAACTGAGTCTGGGAGTCAACACCCAGTCCTCCTAGCGCAGTTAGGATGGCACTGGGTTCAACATTATTAAAGGCACCTTCGATGTCAAGAAAGACGACAAGAGAGTACTCCTTATACAGTAACGAACGTTCAATATGTCCAACTAGTGAATGAAGAGCTGTTTCAACAGATTTACCTTTAGTGTATGCATGCTGTGATTTAGAGATTCGTTCCGGTGGGATGGTCATTCTCAAATGGACATCAATAACCCGTTCTAGGGTCTTGAGCACGAAGGACGCTAGACTAATTGATCTAAAGTCCTTAGGTTTGGTATGTGATGCTTTCCCTCCTTTGGGAATGAAAACAACGTTAAACCTCATCCACGTACTAGGAATATACAGCGTAGTTAGACATGCCTTGTAAATTAAAAGCAACCATGGTATCACAAGATCTTCATTTTTCTGAAGGTCTGCTGGAATAATACCGTCAGGACCCGGTGATTTATATGGATCAAAACTGTTAAGAGCCCAACAAATTCTCTCTCTATTGATGATAACAGAGCTGGGATTTGTCGTGTTGTGATCCAGGGTAGTCCTTATTCCATTATCTTCAATGGGCTGACATCCCGGAAAGTGAGTATCCAACAGGACTTCAAGAGATTCCCTGCTAGACGTAGTCCAACTACCACAGGGTTTTTGAATGTAGCTCGGTACAGCCTGTGTAGTTGACAGAATCTTACGAAGTCGATTGGTTTCAGAGCATCCTTCAACATTAGAGCAGAAGTCCCTCCATGCCTTCCTCTTCGCGTTCCTGATCATATTCTTAAAGTGGTTCACAGAGGACTTATAGGGAGACCAGTTATTTGATCTCTTGGCTTCATTGAACAGCTTACGACACTCTTTTCTAGCGCGCGCATTGTCGGGATTCCACCACGGAGGCTTTGATTTTCCTCTCTTGGCGGAAGGTTTACAGGCAATATTAGTAGCCGAGCGGAAAGCTTCTGTTAGTTCTGCAACGGCCGTATCAATATCCTCCGTACTCTCAATAGTAGGGGGAGACATAAGAGAAATGGAAAGCATACTATTCTGAACCTCCCAATTCGTTTTCCTTCTGTTAAGAATACTAGTAGTATTCACTTTTATAGTACCAACTGTAAAATCAATATACCGATGGTCCGATAGAGAACAGTCATTAGAAACAGTCCAGTTTGTTATACACCTGCGATGCTCAGCACTCACAAGCGTTATATCTAGTACCTCTCTTCTGTTAGATACAATAAAGGTGGGTTCTGAACCCCTATTTACTACTTCTAAATTTCTACTGAGAATGAAATTGAAAAGTTGCTCACCTCTAGTGTTGGTGTCACTACTACCCCAGATGTTGTGGTGCGAGTTGGCGTCAGCACATATGATAATGGGGATGTTGTGCTGATTCGCCTTATCTACCAAACTACGGACACAATTATTGGGTGGGCTGTCTCCGTGGTCGTGGGCCATGTAGCTTGAAATAAGCCATGTCGTTACACCGTCATGCTCTAGTGCCAAGATATGCAAGGAGCTTTTAGCCAGTATACAGGATCGTACTTCACCTGAGTTCTTAACATATAAGAGTTTATAGCCCTTAAGGTGTAGTCCGCAAACCCGATCCTGATGGATCCATGGTTCTTGGACCATTACTAGCTCCTCCCCACTTTGTGCCACTCGGAGGAGCAGTGCAGCGGAAGCTGCTTCAGAGTGGTGAAGATTGATTTGAGTCAATCTCACCATCCTTTTCTACAACTGTGACGTTGACGACTTCCTGAGATAATTCCAGGGGTTCGTCATCGTCAACCACCTCATCCTTCTGAGTAAAGAGGGAGCCCATCATGTCAGAGATCGATCGAGCATCCTCTTTATCAGAAGGATCGGTGGCTTGGTTGCCTTCCGTGCCTTCTACCGACTGCACGGCATCTACATCCTCTGCTTCCACCTTCGGAGAGGGATCGCCTTTGGAGTCACTGCGATAGACTCGAAGGAAAATCGTACCAAATCCATAGTAGACCTTCCCTTTTGTCTCTCTCAGTGGCTCCAAAGATTCCTTGTTAAGGATCACGATCACGTGTCTTGAAGGTCCATCAGCCACTGAAACCCTAACCACCTTCCAGTCTTTGGTTGGAAGTTGAGGGTTGCAGCACTGGAGAATCTCCAAGATCTCTTCGGGGGTGGAGGGTTCAGATGGTATTTTGGCAATAGATCTGGGCCTGCGTGGTATCTCCTCAGGAGTCACCACTTCAAGCTTCGATCCAGCCCATACCTCACCCAGCAATGCAACAGCAGACTTGAGCAGCAACGCTGAGCGTTCGTCTGCACAAGTCATGAGTTTCACGTGACCCTGGAACCATCCAGCATCATCGCATTGGGGAGGAGTGCCTGGGTTCTCTCTGAGAACTTTCCAGAACACTCCCATAAGTTTTTGCTTCACCATATCCCAATTAGATTGGGATATGGATCCGTCAACATCACTTCTGTCGATGACGGCCCGAACGAGGCTGTCTTTGGCAACCTCACTAAAGGAGCGCGTCATCGACTTCTGCGATTGTTTGGGACGTTTTGTGCCGGATTGCTGGCTTGTAGCCATGGCCTCCTCCTCTGAACGTTGCCGTTTAGGAGCCGCTTCAGCTTTCACTTCAGCGGGAGGAGGAGCGTTGTCCGTGCCAGCAATTTGGGCCTTGGCCCATTGGAGCGAATCATTCTGATCCTTGGTGAGCTCCTCAGATGTTTTAGATCCGAGCAGCTCGATAATTCTCAAGGCGGAACGCCTAGTAGTTGCAGCCCGCTTTGATGGTTTTTTGTGCCGAGTCGTTGTTGTTTGGTTGCCGGACTTGGCAGGGGGTGGTACGGACCCAGGACAGGAGGATTCCATCACTGAACCAGGGGGTACAGAAGGCACCTGGGAACCTGCAGGAAGGGACGACTTAGCCGACCCCTTTCCAACAGGACCCGAAACAGGGTTTTCAACCGGATTAACGGTTTGGGCTAAAGCAGCTTTGGAGGAGCCTGCAGAGAAATCCAGGGGAGCCTCGCCACTTAAAGAACAACTACTGATAGCTGTTTGTTTTTTACATTCCGCCAGCCTGGGTGTGCCAAACTGACTTCCTGCTTTGCCGGTAGCTCGCAAGCTAGCCTGACCCGGTATTGCCGCCTGACTAGCCTGGGTAACGGTCGCATTCGACTTTTCACAGCCCATTACCGACGCCGTGGGAGTAGGGTTCCCGGAGATTATAAAGCCCCTGACCGGGTACGCGGTCTACCTTATTTTGAAAATAAGGTATACAAAACTGTCGTAGCTTGAAAACTGTTAAAGTTATTTGCAGGAATAGGGAAAATACAATATACTAAGAAATTTACTCTGTACCAAAAATTGTAATGATATCCCAATTTTACCAATTTTAAGAACGTAAAACTTTTGAGTAAGCGATATATGAAAAGAAAGTGGGTTTTTTTATGGATTAAAATGAGGTATTCAAAAACTCTCGTAGCTTGAAAACTGTCAAAGTTATTTTCAGGAATAGGGAAAATACAATATACTAAGAAATTTACTCTGTACCAAAAATTTTAATGATATCCCAATTTTACCAATTTTAAGAACTTAATATTTTTGAATAAGCGATATGTCAAAAGAAGGTGCGTTTCTTATGGATTAAAATGAGCTATACAAAACAGTCGTAGCTTGAAAACTGTCAAAGTTATTTGCAGGAATAGGGAAAATACAATAGACTAAGAAATTTACTCTGTACAAAAAATTGCAAAGATATCCCAATTTTATCAATTCTAATAACTTAAGATTTTTGAATAAGCGATATGTCAAAAGAAAGTGCGTTTCTTAAGGTTTAAAATGAGGTATTCAAAACTGTCGTAGCTAGAAACTGTCAAAGTTATTTGCAGGAATAGGGAAAATACAATATACTAAGAAATTTACTCTGTACCAAAATATTTTAATGATATCCCAATTTTACCAATTTTAAGATCTTAAGATTTTGAAGAAGCGATGTGTCAAAAGAAAGTGGGTTTCTTATGGATTAAATGAGGTACACAAAACTCTCGTAGCCTGAAAACTGTCAAAGTTATTTTCAGGAATAGGGAAAATACAACCTACAAGAAATTGACCCTGTACCAACAATTGTAATGATATCCCAATTTTACCAATTTTAAGAACTTAAGATTTTTGAATAAGCGATATGTCAAAAGAAAGTGCGTTTCTTATGGATTAAAATGAGGTATTCAAAAGTGTCGTAGCTAGAAAACTGTCAAAGTTATTTGCAGGAATAGGGAAAATACAATATACTAAGAAATTTACTCTGTACCAAAATATTTTAATGATATCCCATTTTACCAATTTTAAGAATCTTAAGAATTTCGAAGAAGCGATGTGTCAAAAGAAAGTGGGTTTCTTATGGATTAAAATGAGGTACTACAAAACTCTCGTAGCTTGAAAACTATCAAAGTTATTTGGAGGAATAGGGAAAATACAATATACTAAGAAATTTACTCTGTACCAAAAATTGTAATGATATCCCAATTTTACCAATTTTAAGAACGTAAAACTTTTGAATAAGCGATATGTCAAAAGAAAGTGGGTTTCTTATGGATTAAAATGAGTTATTCAAAACTATCGTAGCCTGAAAACTGTCAAAGTTATTTGCAGGAATAGGGATAATACAATATACTAAGAAATTTACTCTGTACCAAAAATTGCAAAGATATCCATATTTTACCAATTCTAAGAACTTAAGATTTTTGAAGAAGCGATAATGAAAAGAAAGTGGGTTTCTTATGGATTAAAATGAGGTGCACAGAACTCTCGTAGCTTGAAAACTGTCAAAGTTATTTTCAGGAATAGGGAAAATACAATATACGAAGAAATTTACTCTGTACAAAAAAATTTGAATGATATCCCAATTTTACCAATTTTAAGAACTTAATATTTTTGAATAAGCGATATGTCAAAAGAAAGTGCGTTTCTTATGGATTAAAATGAGTTATACAAAACAGTCGTAGCTTGAAAACTGTCAAAGTTATTTGCAGGAATAGGGAAAATACAATATACTACGAAAATTTACTCTGTACCAAAAATTGCAATGATATCCCAATTTTACCAATTCTAATAACTTAAGATTTTGAATAAGCGATATGTCAAAAGAAAGTGCGTTTCTTAATGGATTAAAATGAGGTATTACAAAACTGTCGTAGCTTGAAACTGTCAAAGTTATTTGCAGGAATAGGGAAAATACAATATACTAAGAAATTTACTCTGTACCAAATATTTTAATGATATCCCAATTTTACCAATTTTAAGAATCTTAAGATTTTGAAGAAGCGATATGTCAAAAGAAAGGTGGGTTTCTTATGGATTAAAATGAGGTACACAAAATTCTCGTAGCCTGAAAACTGTCAAAGTTATTTTCAGGAATAGGGAAAATACAACCTACTAAGAAATTTACTCTGTACCAACAATTGTAATGATATCCCAATTTTACCAATTTTAAGAACTTAAGATTTTTGAAGAAGTGATATGTCAAAAGAAAGTGGGTTTCTTATGGATAAAACTGAGGTATACAAAACTCCGTAGCTTGAAAACTGTCAAAGTTATTTTCAGGAATAGGGAAAATACAATATACTAAGAAATTGACTCTGTACCAAAAATTGTAATGAATATCCCAATTTTACCAATTTTAAGAACTTAAGATTTTGAATAAGCGATATGTCAAGAGAAAGTACGTTTCTTATGGATTAAAATGAGGTATTCAAAACTCGTCGTAGCCTTGAAAACTGTCAAAGTTATTTGCAGGAATAGGGATAATACAATATACTAAGAATTTACTCTGTACCAAAAATTTTAATGATATCCCAATTTTACCAATTTTAAGAACTTAAGATTTTTGAAGAAGCGATATGTCAAGAGAAAGTGGGTTTCTTATGGATTAGAATGAGGTACACAAAACTCTCGTAGCTTGAAAACTGTCAAAGTTATTTGCAGGAATAGGGAAAATACAATATACTAAGAAATTGACTCTGTACCAACAATTGTAATGATATCCCAATTTTACCAATTCTAAGAACTTAAGATTTTTGAACAAGCGATATGTCAAAAGAAAGTACGTTTCTTATGGAGTAAAATAGGTATACAAAACTGTCGTAGCTTGAAAACTGTCAAAGTTATTTGCAGGAATAAGGATAATACAATATACTAAGAAATTTACTCTGTACCAAAAATTTTAATGATATCCCAATTTACCAATTTTAAGAACTTAAGGATTTTTGAATAAGCGATATGTAAAAAGAAAGTGGGTTTCTTATGGATTAAAATGAGGTATACAGAACTCTCGTAGCTTGAAAACTGTCAATGTTATTTTCAGGAATAGGGAAAATACAATATACTAAGAAATTTACTCTGTACCAAAAATTTTAATGATATCCCAATTTTACCAATTTTAAAAACTTAATATTTTTGAATAAGCGATATGTCAAAAGAAAGTGCGTTTCTTATGGATTAAAATGAGGTATTCAAAACTCTCGTAGCTTGAAACTCTCAAAGTTATTGGCAGGAATAGGGAAAATACAATATACTAAGAAATTTACTCTGTACCAAATATTTTAATGATATCCCAATTTTATCAAATCTAAGAACTTAAGATTTTTGAATAGGCGATATGTCAAAAGAAAGTGGGTTTCTTATGGATTAAAATGAGGTATACAAAACTCTCGTAGCTTGAAAACTGTCAAAGTTATTTTCAGGAATAGGGAAAATACAATATACTAAGAAAATTTACTCTGTACCAAAATTGCAAAGATATCCCAATTTACCAATTCTAAGAACTTAAGATTTAGAAAGTTACTCTGTACCAAAAATTTGAATGATATCCCAATTTTACCAATTTTAAAAAACTTATGATTTTTGAATAAGCGATATGTCAAAATAAAGTGCGTTTCTTATGGATTAAAATGAGGTATACAAAACTCTCGTAGCTTAAAAACTGTCAAAGTTATTTGCAGGAATAGGGAAAATACAATAGAATAAGAAAATTTACTCTGTACCAAAAATTGCAAAGATATCCCAATTTTACCAATTCTAAGAACTTAAGATTTTTGAATAAGCGATATGTCAAAAGAAGGTGCGTTTCTTATGGATTAAAATAAGGTATTCAAAACTGTCGTAGTTTGAAACTGACAAAGTTATTTGCAGGAATAGGTAAAATACAATATACTAAGAAATTTACTCTATACCAAAAATTTTAATGATATCCCAATTTTACCAATTTAAGGAACTTATAATTTTTGAATAAGCGATATGTCAAAAGAAAGTGCGTTTCTTATGGGTTAAAATGAGGTATACAAAACTGTCGTAGCTTGAAAACTGTCAAAGTTATTTGCAGGAATATGGATAATACAATATGCTAAGAAATTTACTCTGTACCAAAAATTTTAATGATATCCCAATTTTACCAATTTTAAGAACTTAAGATTTTTGAAGAAGCGATATGTCAAAGGAAAGTGCGTTTCTTATGGATTAAAACGAGGTATACAGAACTCTCGTAGCTTGAAACTGTCAATGTTATTTTCAGGAATAGGGAAAATACAATATACTAAGAAATTGACTCTGGACCAACAATTGTAATGATATCCCAGTTTTTCCAATTTTAAGAACTTAGGATTTTTGAAGAAGCGATATGTCAAAAGAAAGTACGTTTCTTTTGGATTAAAATGAGGTATACTAAACTGTCGTAGCTTGAAAACTGTCAAAGTTATTTGCAGGAAAAAATAAAATACAATATACTAAGAAATTGACTCTCTACCAAAAATTTTAATGATATCCCAATTTTACCAATTTTAAGAACTTAAGATTTTTGAATAAGCGATATGTCAAGAGAAAGTGCGTTTCTTATGGATTAGAATGAGGTATACAGAACTGTCGTATCTTGAAAACTGTCAAAGTTATTTGCAGGAATAGGGAAAATACAATAGACTAAGAAAATTTACTCTGTACCAAAAATTGCAATGATATCCCAATTTTACCAATTTTAAGAACATAAAACTTTTGAATAAGCGATATGTCAAAAGAAAGTGCGTTTATTATGGATTAAAATGAGGTATACAAAACTCTCGTAGCTTGAAACTGTCAACGTTATTTTCAGGAATAGGGAAAATACAATATACTAAGAAATTTACTCTGTACCAAAAATTTGAATGATATCCCAATTTTACCAATTTTAAAACTTAATATTTTTGAATAAGCGATATGTCAAAGGAAAGTGCGTTTCTTATGGATTAAAATGAGGTATACAAAACTGTCGTAGCTTGAAAACTGTCAAAGTTATTTGCAGGAATAGTGAAAATACAATAGACTAAGAAAATTTACTCTGTACCAAAAATTGAAAAGCTATCCCAATTTTACCAATTCTAAGAACTTAAGATTTTGAATAAGCGATATGTCAAAAGAAAGTGCGTTTCTTATGGATTAAAATGAGGTATTCAAAACTGTCGTAGCTTGAAATTGTCAAAGCTATTTGCAGGAATAGGGAAAATACAATATACTAAGAAATTTACTCTGTACCAAATATTTTAATGATATCCCAATTTTACCAATTTTAAGAACGTAAAATTTTTGAATAAGCGATATGTCAAAAGAAAGTGCATTTCTTATGAATTAAAACAAGTAAGTGTGCTATATTCGGCTGTGCCGAATCTTATATACCCTTCACCATAGTGTATTTAAAAAATATAAATTTTATAAAGTTTAAATTAATGTACCTATTTAATTTTCCCGATTATATCATTATTATAGCAATAGCAAAACAAAATGAACAACAACAACGCTAAACGAAATAAACACTCAAAAAACAAAATACACAAGGCAGTAAAACCAACAGACATCCAAACATACGAAACGAAATACACAAAAAAACAAATACAAAATACACAACGCAATCAAACCAACAGAGAGCCAAACATACGAAACTGAATACACCAAGAAACAAAAACATATACACATGCCAATGAAACACACAGCCATCCAAACATGTGAAACGAAATACTCAATGAATAAGCAGTGTTGTTGTTGTTGCTTATTAATCAAAGCATGAAAAAAATTGTCTTTTTTTATGAAATTTTCAGAGGTTGTCTCGGATTTTTGCTTATATCTCCGTCATTTATGAACCGATTTTGCTGATTTTAAATAGCGATCTTCTCGAAAGCATGTCTAACAGAATTATTGAAGATTCGGATCTCGCCGATATCTGGGGTCCTCTAAAAACTGATTTCAACAGACAGACAGACAGACAGACAGGCGGACATGGCTTAATCGACTCCGCTATCCATAAGGATCCAGAATATATATACTTTATAGGGTCGGAAAAATATATTATAGAAATTACAAACGGAATAACAAACTTATATATACCCTTCTCACGAAGGTGAAGGGTATAATGAGGTATACAAAACTGCCGTAGCTTGAAAACTGTCAAAGTTATTTGCAGGAATAGGGATAATACAATATATTGAGAAATTTACTCTGTACCAAAAATTTTAATGATATCCCAATTTTACCAATTTTAAAAACATAATATTTTTAAATAAGCGATATGTCAGAAGAAAGTGCGTTTCTTATGGATTAAAATGAGGTATACAAAACTGTCGTAGCTTGAAAACTGTCAAAACTTAAGATTTTTGAATAAGCGATATGTCAAAAGAAAGTGCGTTTCTTATGGATAAAAATGAGGTACACAAAACTCTCGTAGCTTGAAAACTGTCAAAGTTATTTTCAGCAATAGGGAAAATATATTATACTAAGAAATTTACTCTGTACCAAAAATTTTAATGATATCCCAATTTACCAATTTTAAGAACTTAACATTTTTGAATAATTCTTGTGGATTAAAATGAGGTATACAGAACTGTCGTATCTTGAAAACTGTCAAAGTTATTTGCAGGAATAGGGAAAATACAATAGACTAAGAAAATTTACTCTGTACCAAAAATTGCAATGATAAAAGAAAGTGCGATTCTTATGGATTAAAATGGGGTATTCAAAACGGTCGTAGCTTGAAACTGTCAAAGCTATTTGCAGGAATAGGGAAAATACAATATACTAAGAAATTCACTCTGTACCAAATATTTTAATGATATCCCAATTTTAAGAACTTAAGATTTTTGAAGATATGTCAAAAGAAAGTGCGTTTCTCATGAATTAAAATGAGGTATACAAAACTGTCGTAGCTCGAAAACTGTCAAAGTTATTTGCAGGAATAGGGATAATACAATATACTAAGAAATTTACTCTGTACCAAAAATTTTAATGATATCCCAATTTTACCAATTTTAAGAACTTAATGTTTTTGAAGAAGCGATATGTAACAAGTTAGAGTGCTATATTCGGCTATGCCGAATCTTAAATACCCTCCACCAGCAAGCTACTTTTTATTAAAACCTATTTAACTATCTAATCTTTAGATAACTTGGCAAAATTTTTGTTTCCGTATTGAGGGTATTAACATTTATGCATATGTAAACTACTTTTAATTAGGTCCAGAAATATTTACATTAATAGGCCAGTTCGAAAACATTTTAACAGAATGATTTATCTGTACTCAGAACATACTTATTTTGAATTTTATCCGGATATAATCATTTAATTACGAATTAAGTGTTATTAAGTGATTTTCAGAAGTATACCTTATGTGAGAACTAAGACAACTTATGGACCGATCCGGAAAAAAAATCCGTAGTATATATATAAATACAAAATACACATTTATGTCGAATTTTATCCCGATAACTTTGATTTTCAATGTGCATTTGAATAATTTTCGGAAATGGTCCTTACATGGGAGTTGTGACCAATTATCGACCGATAAGATAAGTTATTCGATGCAGACCTCTAATATGTATAGGAGCTATGACCTTACAGAAATCAAGATATCTTTATTTGATAATGAAATATGTGCGTTTAAGTAATTTTTTTGAAGTGGACCTTATATAGAAGATATTACCATATATGGACCAATCCGGAAAAAACTTGGTAGAATGATTTATATGCTCACAAAACATATTCAAGTTTATCCCGATAGCTTTATTATTCAAAGAAATATATGCGTTTAAGTGATTTTCGTAAGTGGACCCTCTATGGGAGCCTATCCTGAAAAAATTTCGTAGAGTGATTCATATAAAGACAAAACATATTTGTGTCGAATTTTATCAAGATAACTTTATTTGACAATGAAATATTTGCGTTTAAGTGATTTTTGGAATCGAATTTTTGTCGAATTTTATCCTTTAGCTTTAAAACTTAATGAAATATATGCGTTTAAGTGAGCCTATCCGGAAAAAATTTCGTAGAGTGACTCATATTAAGACAAGATATATTTGTGTCGAATTTTATCAAGATAGCTTTATTTGATAATGAGATATGTGCTTTTATGTGGTATTCGGAAGTGGGCCTTATATGGGAGCTATGACCAATAACGGACCGATCCGTAAAATATTTGGTGGAATAATTTGAATGTACACAAAACATATTTGTGTCGAATTTTATCCCGATAGCTTCAGAATTCAATGAAATATATGCGTTTAAGTGATTTTCGGAAGTGGACCTTATATGGGTGTTATGACCAATTATGGGCCTATGCGGAAAAAATTTCGTAGAGTTATTCATATTTAGACAAAATATATTTATGTCGAATTTTATTACGATAACTTTATTTGACAATGAAATATGTGTTTTTAAGTGATTTTCGGAAGTGGGCCTTATATGGCAGTTATGACCAAAAATGGACCGATCCGTAAAAAATTTTGTAGAATGATTTGTATGTATACAAAACATATTTGTGTCGAATTTTATCCCGATAGCTCTATAATTCAATGAAATATATGCGTTTAAGTGATTTTCGGAAGTGGACCTTATATGGGACATATGACCAATTATGGGCCTATCCGAAAAAAATTTCGTAGGGTGATTTATATTTAGACTAAACATATTTGTGTCGAATTTTATCAAGATAGCTTTATTTGACAATGAAATATGAACTTTTAAATGATTTTCGGAAGTGGGCCTTATATGGGAGCTATGACCAATATTGGACCGATCCGTAAAAAATTTGGTAGAATGATTTGTATGTATATGAAACATATTTAACTCGAATTTTATCAGAATAGCTTTATTCATCAATGAGATATGTGCGTTTTGGTGATTTTCGGAAGTGGACCTTATATGGGAGCTATGACCAATTGTGGACCGATTGAGATCTACGTTGATAGTATGATTTCTGTTCATATTATATTTGCATGTACAAAATTTTGTGTTGATACCGATATATTTGAGGGAGTTATTAACGATAAACTAATTTCCGGGAATATATACCTTTGTATGGGGGCTATGGGAAATATTGGATCGATTGTAAAGATTTTGAACATAATTAATCACTGTCCTGAAAAAATAATGTGTGACAAAATTCATCGAAATATCTTTGGTAGTTTCTGAGAAAACTTCAAAAGAATTAGGAAAAAAACGTAATTTTTTTCGAGGTAGTCTGAAATTTTTACTCATAACTTTTTACGTGGTGAACTGATTTTGCTGATTTTCAATACCAAACTGCTTAGGATAATAATAAATATTTTGGGTGAATTTGGTTGATTTCCTTTGCTTAGTTTTAACGTGAGCGTGTTTTACACAGACAGACAGACAGACGGACAGACGGACATAGCTAAATCGACTCAGAATTTCATAAGGATCCAGAATATATATACTTTGTTGGGTCTTAGAAGAATATTTCTTGGTGTTACACACGGAACGACAAACTTATATATACCCTCTATCACCACTGATGGTGGTGGAGGGTATAAAAATAAAGTGGGTTTCTTATGGATTAAAGTGAGGTATACAGAACTCTCGTAGCTTGAAACTGTCAATGTTATTTTCAGGAATAGGGAAAATACAATATACTAAGAAATTTACTCTGTACCAAAAATTTGAAAAATTTGCAAGAATAGGAAAAATACAATAGACTAAGAAAATTTACTCTGTACCAAAAATTGCAATGATATCCCAATTTTACCAATTCTAAGAACTTAAGATTTTTGAATAAGAGATATGTCGAAAAAAAGTGCGTTTCTTGTGGATTAAAATGAGGTATTCAAAACTGTCGTAACTTGAAACTGTCAAAGTTATTTGCAGGAATAGGAAAAATACAATATACTAAGAAATTTACTCTGTACCAAATATTTTAATGATATCCCAATTTTACCAATTTTAAGAACATAAGATTTTTGAAGAAGCGATATGTCAAAAGAAAGTGTGTTTCTGATGGATTAAAATGAGGTATACAAAACTCTCGTAGCTTGAAAACTGTCAAAGTTATTTTCAGGAATAGGAAAAATACAATATACTTCGAAATTTACTCTGTACAAAAAAAATTGAGTGATATCCCAAATTTACTAATTTTAAGAACTTAAGATTTTTGAATAAGCGATATGTCAAAATAAAGTGCGTTCTTATGGATTAAAATGAGGTAAACAGTTCTGTCGTAGCTTGAAAACTGTCAAAGTTATTTGCAGGAATAGGGAAAATACAATATACTAAGAAATTTACTCTGCACCAAATATTTTAATTATATCCCAATTTTACCAATTTTAAGAACATAAGATTTTTGAATAAGCGATATGTCAAAAGAGAGTGCGTTTCTTATGGATTAAAATGAGGTATACAAAACAGACGTAGCTTGAAAACTGTCAAAGTTATTTGCAGGAATAGGGAAAATACAATAGACTAAGAATATTTACTTTGTACCAAAAATTGCAATGATATCCCAATTTTACCAATATTAAGAACTTAAGATTTTTGAATAAGCGATATGTCAAAACAAAGTGCATTTCTTATGGATTAAAATGAGGTACACGGTACTGTCGTAGCTTGAAACTGTCAAAGTTATTTGCAAGAATAGGGAAAATACAATATACTAAGAAATTTACTCTGCACCAAATATTTTAATGATATCCCAATTTTACCAATTTTAAGAACTTAATATTTTTGAGTAAGCGATATGTCAAAATAAAGTGCGTTTCTTATGGATTAAAATGAGGTACACAGTACTGTCGTAGCTTGAAACTGTCAAAGTTATTTGCAGGAATAGGGAAAATACAATATACTAAGAAATTTACTTTGCGCCAAATATTTTAATGATATCCCAATTTTACCAATTTTAAAAACTTAATATTTTTGAATAAGCGATATGTCAAAGGAAAGTGCGTTTCTTATGGATTAAAATGAGGTATACAAAACTGACGTAGCTTGAAAACTGTTAAAGTTATTTGCAGGAATAGTGAAAATACAATAGACTAAGGAAATTTACTCTGTACCAAAAATTGCAAAGTTATCCCAATTTTACCAATTCTAAGAACTTAAGATTTTTTAATAAGCGATATGTCAAAAGAAAGTGCGATTCTTATGGATTAAAATGGGGTATTCAAAACTGTCGTAGCTTGAAACTGTCAAAGCTATTTGCAGGAATAGGGAAAATACAATATACTAAGAAATTTACTCTGTACCAAAAATTGCAATGATATCCCAATTTTACCAATATTAATAACTTAAGATTTTTGAATAAGCGATATGTCAAAATAAAGTGCGTTTCTTATGGATTAAAATGAGGTATTTGCAGGAATAGGGAAAATACAATATACTAAGTGTCGAGGATCGATCTGGTAACGACTTGATCGACCTCGACTGAGCCGCATCGGCCACAAATTCTGCGGCGGTGTAAGCACGACCAAAGCCGGGTTTACGCGGTTAAATAGAAGAAGAAGTCAGTCTTCGACTTTATCCGAGCGCCAGCGGCCATAAAAACTTAAATAACAAACAAAAAAAAACAAAACCACAAACGTTTATTTAAAAAAAAACAATTAAACAAACATCTACACTAACAAAGAAAACATTAAAAATAAAATTAAAACAGTGAAGTGGTTCCCACTCACACAAATATTTATTTAAAAACAAGTTAGAGTGCTATATTCGGCTATGCCGAATCTTAAATACCCTCCACCAGCTACTTTTTATTGAAACCCATCTAACTATCTAATTTTTAGATAACTTGCCAAAATTTTTGTCGAACTAATTTTGATTAGGTCCAAAAAAATGTATATTAATACGCCAGTTCGAAAACATTTTAATAGAATGATGTAGCTATACACAGAATATGGGAGTTGTGACCAATTATGGACTGATCAAGAAACAATTTAGTATAATGATTTTTATGCAGAAAAAGATCAAATCTAATTCTACTTCAATAGCTTTATTAATCAATGAAATATGTGAGTTTAGGTGACTTTAGGAAGTGGACTTTATATAGGAGCTATGAGCAATTAAGGGCAGAGTGATTCATATGTGCACAAATCATATTTTATCAAGATATCTTTATTTGATAATTAAATATGTGCGTTTAAGGGATTTTTTGAAGTAGACCTATTTGAATTTTCTCAAATTAACTTTATTTGACAATGAAATAAGTGACTCTCAGAAGTGGACCTTATATGGAAGCTATGACCAATAATGGACCGACCCGAGAAAAAAGTGGTAGAATGATTTATATGTACACAAAACTTATTCAAGTCGAATTTTACCCCTATAGCTTTAGAATTCAATGAAATATATGCGTATAAGTGATTTTCGGAAGTGGACCTTATAAAGGAACTATGACCAATTATGGGCCTATTCGGGAAACATTTCGCAGAGTAATTCATATTTGGACAAAACATGTTTGTGTAGAATTTTATCAAGATAGCTTTATTTGATAATGAAGTATGTGCTTTTAAGTGATTTTCGTAAGTGGACCTTATATGGGAGTTATGACCAATAATAGACCGATCCGTAAAAAATTTTGTAAAATGATTTGTACGTACACAAAACATATTCAAGTCGAATTTTATCCCGATAGCTTTAGAATTCAATGAAATATATGCGTTTAAGTGATTTTCGGAAGTGGACCTTATATGGGAGCTATGACCAATTATGGGCCTATCCAGAAAAAATTTCGTAGAGCGATTCATGTTTAGGCAAAACATATTTGTGTCGAATTTTATCAAGATAGCTTTACTTGACATTGAAATATGTGCTTTTAAGTGATTTTCAGAAGTGGGCCTTATATGGGATCTATGACCAATTATGGACCGATCAGTAAAAAATTTTGTAGAATGATTTGTATGTATACAAAACAGATTTGTGTCTAATTTTATCCCGATAGCTTTATAATTCAATGAAATATATGCGTTTAAGTGATTTTCGGAAGTGAACCTTATATGGGAGCTATGACCAATTATGGACATATTCGGAAAACAATTTCGTAGAGTGATTTATATTTCGACTAAACATATTTGTGTCGAATTTCATCAAAATAGCTTTAGTTGACAATGAAATATGAGCTTTTAAATGATTTTCGGAAGTGGGCCTTATATGGGAGCTATGACCAATAATGGACCGATCCGTAAAAAATTTGGTAGAATGATTTGTATGTACACAAAACATATCCAACTCGAATTTTATCACAATATCTTTATTCATCAATGAAATATATGCGTTTAGGTGATTTTCGGAAGTGGACCTTATATGGGAGCTATGACCAATTGTGGACCGACTGAGATCTGCGTTGATAGTATAATTTCTGTTCATATTATATTTATACGTACAAAATTTCGTGTTGATACCGATATATTTGAGGGAGTTATTAACGATAAACTAATTTCCGGTAATATATACCTTTGTATGGGGGCTATGGGAAATATTGGATCGATTGTAAAGATTTTGAATATAATTGATCACTACCCTGAAAAAATAATGTGTGACAAAATTCATCGAAATATCTTTGGTAGTTTCTGAGAAAACTTCAAAAGAATTATGAAAAAAACGTAATTTTTTTCGAGGTAGTCTGAAACTTTTACTCATAACTTTTACGATGTGAACTGATTTTGCTCATTTTCAATACCAAACTGCTTAGGATAATAATAAATATTTTGGGTGAATTTGGTTTATTTCCTTTGCTTAGTTTTAACGTGAGCGTGTTTTACACAGACAGACAGACAGACAGACAGATAGACAGACGGACAGACGGACATAGCTAAATCGACTCAGAATTTGATAAGGACCCAGAATATATATACTTTGTTGGGTCTTAGATGAATATTTCTTGGTGTTACACACGGAACGACAAACTTATATATACCCTCTATCACCACTGATGGTGGTGGAGGGTATAATAAAAATACAAAAAAAAATTATACAATTAACACTGAACAAATAAACTAAAACAGTGAAAATCTCACAAAACAATCAAACTGTACAAAACATTGAAATATTATAAACAACAAATAAATCCAAATTACAATACAATCTACATTTACACTACATCCTTTTATTTAACTTATTAATTGGTCTCCACAGTTATTGAAGAGAAATAAGTATATTTCAGGTTCCTTGAAATTAGTCGAAATAAATCTATTTCATTTGTTACATCTCTTGCAACAAATCTACAATTTTGTTTGAGTTATCCAAACAAAACAACAAATTCCCAATTGTTCCAATTGGAAAATTGTTTATGGTCCTTTTGAAACCGTCAAAGAATCGGCAAAATAAAAATTTTTAATTTCATTAAAATAAAAAATAAATTTTCAATTTATTCCCTTTATTTTGCAAATCGTTTATTACAACAAAGATTTATTTCGATTTCACATTATTTTGTTCTTAAAATATTGTGTATAGATTAGTACATTTGGTGGTGGTTTTTTCTTTTATTTACTAGCTTTATTCTCATTAAATTCTCTTAATATAATTTACATACGATAGTACTCAACTATATCAAGAAGAATAAAGCATAAAAGAAAATAAGAGAAAATTATTTATCAGTAGTGTAATTGTTGTTACAGTTAATTGTGTACCCTACACTTTACAGGCTGATAATATTAGTACAACGCTGAGTTTGTTTTTTTTTTAATAATTTATATAAAATTAATTTTATATATTTCGGTGTTAATTTTAAAGTTCTTTATTAAAATACACCCTACTATTTTTCGAATAGGCATTTTTAATTCAAGGTTCGTTTTGATACATATTGAAATTGTAGATTTTTTTTGGAATTCTTCAATTAATATTTGATTATATAGTGTAAGCTGTCAGTCACTTTAGAAATATTTTACTACAGGTACCCTACATAGAGTGTTTAATACTTTCCATACATAGTTCGTTTTGTACTTTTCTACTATCATATAGTAATTTTCATTACATATTATTTTTGGGTTCACTAAAAAGTCACATTCCTTTGTTTATTGTAAAAGAAAATAAGTACAATAGGTTCCCAAATATGTACTAGATTCATTCACGAATCAGAAAATTTAATGGGTGTTTGCAATAAATTTTCAAGTCTAGGTTGTGATGATTTGACTGAATCTCTTTTAGAGGCAAAACTGCAAACACTAGAAGAGGATTGGCAGTCGCTACGCCGTGCTTATGAAGGCGTATATATGGCTGATGACGGAATCGTCAGTCCAGATTATAAAGCGAATGCTAAATCCACTTATGAAGAATGTAGGGATAGGTATCAAGAGACCAAAGCTGAGATGATAGATTTTATAAAAATGTCCAAAGCTTCCGCTGAAAACAATCAAAGAGACAGTGGTCCTTCTCATTCCTCAGCATTTGATCCATCTAGTTACCATCCACTAAACATGACTTATGAAGCGCCAGATATGGTGCATGCGATACACCTGACTTTCATGATTCCTATGAAGAGTGGCCTTCATTTAGAGACATGTTCAGTGCTGTTTACATCAGTAAAATAAGAATGCCAGACGTACAAAAGTTATTGTACTTAAGAAGAAAGGCAAAAGGTGAAGCAAGTTCCATTGTCAATAAATATCCATTGACCAATGAAAGTTTTTCGTTAGCATGGGGTGCTTTACGAGCACGCTACGAAAACAAAAGGGTTCTTGTAGATATACAATTTAAGGCTCTATACCAAAAAATAATGAAGGAAATCAAATGAATTATAATTCTAATAATTCCAATAGTCAGAAAAATAACAAAGCCCTTCGGGTGCCTCATTGTAAGTTATGCGACAAAAATCATTACTTAAGATTTTGTCAAAAATTTTCAAACTTCTCTAAGCAGCAACGAAACGATTTTGTCACACAGAATCAAATCTGCATTAACTGTTTATCACCAGTTCATAAAGTTTCTGAATGTACAAGTGTAAACAGATGTGATCAATGTGGTAATAAACACCACAGCATGTTACATTTGAATAAAAATGATAATCAAAATTCTCAAAAAAAGATTACTAAGAAAAATTCGTCGGTTAACGCTTTTCATGCGGATCCGATAGATATTGAGAATGAAGACACAGAAGAAAGTACTGATCTCTCAGGAAATCCATGCTGTTACAAATCAACTACAGATGCAACTAACACTCAGGCCCATTTAACCGTTAATCAGGATGATATCTTACTTCCAACAGCGCTTGTTCAAATTTTGCACTGTGGTGAGCCATTTACAGTCAGAGCACTGATAGATTCTGGTTCAAAAAGATCATTTCCGACTAGTAGAATTTCAAAAAGGCTAAACCTGATTACGGAAAATGCAAATTTCGAAATCTGCGGATTGGGTGGTACAGTAGTAGCTAATGCTAATAAAGTAAGTTCTATTACTTTATACAATCAAAGGCATGAATTCAAGTTAACAACAAAATTCATAATTGTTTCCAATTTGACAAATTTCATGCCTAGCTGTTAAATAGAAATTTCTGATCTCTCCGACATCAGAGACTTATGCTTAGCTGATCCCAATTTCTTAATATCTGCTCAAATAGATATGCTGCTAGGAAGTGACATAATTCCTCACATCATACTTGATGGTCTAAAGAAAAACGTTTTAGGTAATTTAATTGCTCAGAATTCTATTTATGGCTGGTACATTTACGGTCCAATGAAATTGCACACAATTTCACTTACGGCTATAGACAACTTACAAAGCGAAAATGAAAGTGTTATCTCAATATTAAGAAAGTTCTGGGAAATAGAGGAAATTCCGCAAATAGCTAATCAATCAGAAGCAGATCTCTTTTGCGAAAATTTATATAAAGAGACAACTTCTCGACAGTCCGATGGTAGATATGTAGTTAAACTTCCGTTTAAAAGTGAATTCCCAGAATCTGAGTTTTTGCAAGCGTCTCGATATTTGGCAAAGAAGCAATATTTACATATTGAACAAATGGAAAGTTCTTTTCATATTATTTGCCACATCATGCGGTTTTTAGACC
The DNA here is from genome assembly GCF_015586225.1 of Lucilia sericata. Classification (NCBI taxonomy): domain Eukaryota; kingdom Metazoa; phylum Arthropoda; class Insecta; order Diptera; family Calliphoridae; genus Lucilia; species Lucilia sericata. The sequence continues at coordinate 13,411 of NW_023996231.1, read as the reverse complement.
TGAAAGTGCGTCAACAAAAGTTCGTATCGTTTTCAACGGATCACGAAAGACAAAAAGTTCAAGGTCATTAAATGACGTTCTCCACGTCGGACCAACCTTACAGGCAGATTTAATGACAATCATTCTAAATTGGCGTTTATATAAGTATGTCTTTAATGGAGACATTGAGAAAATGTATCGCCAAATATTAGTTCATGAATCTGATCGTTCGTATCAAAAGATTTTGTTTCGGAAAAATATTTCAAGTCCAATTGAAGATTTTGAGTTGACAACGGTAACTTTCGGTATAGCATGTGCACCTTGTTTGGCAATTAGGACCCTTCTACAATTAGCATCAGATTCTGAAAAAGATAGTCCTTTATCTGCAAGAATTTTGAGAAAAGAGACATATGTTGACGACATATTGTCCGGAGGCCATTCATTGTCATCGGCAATGGAAGCTCAAAAAGAGCTGATTGATACTATAAAATCAGCAGGGTTCCCATTAAAAAAGATAACGGCAAATCATCCAGATTTGTTGTCTCAGATATCATCTGATGATTTATTGAACACATATTTTTGAAACTCTATGATTCAAGTTCAACAAAAACTTTGGGAATTCGTTGGAATGCTATAAGTGATTCCTTCACTTATAAAGTAGAACAATTAAATTCGACATCATCGGCAACAAAAAGGCAGATTCTCTCTGCTGTTGCTAATCTTTTCGATCCCGCAGGATGGCTTACGCCTATTATTATTCAAGCCAAGATTCTTTTACAAGAATTATGGCAAGACGGGGTCGGTTGGGATGACGAGGTCAAACCACAATTTCTTGATAAATGGAAAATATTTGTTGATAGTTTCCCTACTATCGAATCCATTGAAATTCCAAGATGGATCCACTACCATCCTCAATATAATATCCAAATACATGGATTTTGTGACGCTTCTGAGCAGGCTTATTGCGCTACACTATATGTGGTATCCAAGAACTCTGGTATTCGGTATTCACATCTGCTTTCTGCTAAAAGTAAAGTTGCGCCCTTGCAACGGATAAGTTTACCTCGACTTGAGTTATGCGGAGCTTTTCTGCTTTCCAGACTCGTAAAGCAAGTACTTACGAACCTTCCATTCTGCAGCCCAAAGCTTTACTTATGGTCAGACTCAACCATTGTTTTAGCTTGGCTACAAAAACCTCCATCAGTCTGGAAAACGTATGTAGCTAACAGAACAACTCAGATTATAGAGAATGTTGGTAATGCCAGTTGGAATCACGTTCCAACGGATCACAACCCAGCTGATCTTGGCACTCCCGGTTGTAAACCACAAGATCTTGTTAACAACCCATTGTGGTGGTATGGACCAATGTGGCTCTTGGATTCCCAAGCAAATTGGCCCAAATATAGTTCTCTACCTTAAGTTCTTCCGGAAAAAAAGGAGGATTTCAATTTGTTTTTTAACACCGGCTGACAACAGTCTAATCGATAGATTCTCCTCTTATCCTCGAGCTCTTGCTGTTACAGCTTACGTGCTCAGGTTTATTAACGCTATCAGGAAGAAAGGTTTAAAGGTTCAGCATTCTAGTTTGACTCTTAGCCTTACGGAGCTTAAAGAATCAAAAGTTATGCTGATCAAACTAACTCAACGAGTTTATTATCCCCAGGAGTATAGTCAGCTCTCTGACGTGAAACTAATTTCAAAGAAAAGTTCTATTCTCACTTTGAACCCATTTCTGGATTCGAATGGAACTATGAGAGTTAACGGTAGATTAGCCAATTCATGCCTTACCTATGATGAAAGGTACCCTTTCATTATTCCAAACTCGTCTAACTTCTGCAGAATGTTTCTTGACTTTACTCATAAAACTCTGTTGCATGCTGACATTTCCCTAATGATGAATGCAATTCAAAGTCAATTCTATATACCAGGACTTAAAAGAACTGTTCAAAAATGTGTTCACCATTGTTTAGTGTGCGTCCGTTATAAGCAAAAGCTGAAGTCTCAGATTATGTCAGCTCTGCCCCCGGAAAGATGCTCCTTTTCTTTACCATTCACTTATGCGGGTGTTGATTTTGCGGGACCTTTTCAGATAAAATCAGGTAACTTACGAAACTCTCCTTATATGAAAGGATACGCTTGTATATTTGTTTGCTTTTCAACAAAAGCTATACATTTGGAAGCGTGCTCTAGCTTATCCTCCGACGCGTTTTTAGCAGCTTTCGCACAGTTTACGGGTAGAAGAGGGTTGCCTAAACGCCTTATGTCCGATAATGGCACAAATTTTCTCGGCGCCAGTAGATCGTTGCGAAAGGAATCTCTCTTATTTTTACGAAAATCGGCAGAAGATATAAATAAAAAATATGCAGTCCATGGTTTTGAGTGGAAGTACATTCCACCTAGTGCTCCACATATGGGAGGTCTTTGGGAGGCTGGTGTAAAAATTTTTAAGATTGACTTTCAGAAAATAGCCGGCAACCGAAAGTTTAACTTTGAAGAGTTTTCGACTCTATTAACCCGAATTGAAAGTGTCCTAAACTCCAGACCTCTTTCCCCTATGTCCGAGGATCCTGAAGATTTGCAAGCCCTAACTCCTGGTCACTTTTTAAGAGGAGCTCCATTGATATTCGCCCCTGCCTTCAGAGAATTTATCGATAATAAACCGATGGGAGCGGCTCAAGGCCTTTCATCATCGTCTTAGTCAACGCTGGAAGACTGAATATCTTCATGAACTTCACAAGCGTTACAAGTGGAAAAACCCACAGCGGGATTTGCAGAAAGATGACTTTGTAGTCATAAAGAATGAGCTCCTACCTCCAAATGAGTGGAAAATGGGACGAGTTGAATTAGTCCATACTGGAAAAGATAAACGCGTTCGCGTAGCTGACGTCCGAACAGCGTCTGGAACCGTTACCAGACCAATAGTCAAACTTTGCATGCTTCCAATTTGTGATAAGTCAGTAGATTGACTAGGATTGTATGTTCTGTATTTCCTATATGTTCTGTTCCAATTGTTCAAATTTGTGTTAGCGAACCCATTACTGCTGCTTTGTTTTGTTCTTCTTTTCCCTTTGCAAATGGATCAGTTCCCAGAGTCAGAAATGTGCCTGGTCTGCTTCCGCTACCACCCTCTTCGCTTCTGCAAGCAGTTTAAACAGATGACCGTAAAGCAGAGAAAATACGTAGTTCGGGTACATCGATACTGCAGTAACTGCTTTGCCCGGACGCATCTAATTGGAGGATGTACGTCAATGGAAGCCTGCCAGGAGTGTGGAGATCTCCATCATACTATGTTACATCCGGAACAAAATCAACGTCGACAGCAATCAATTCGTCAACAACAACCACAACTTCGGCAACAGCAACCAACACAACGTCGCCAACAACAACAAACAAGGCGTCGCAGACAACTACAACGTCGTCGTCGACAACAACAATCACCTCAACGACGTCAAAAATCCCAACGTCGTCGTCAAACAACCACACAACGTAGCCTTCAACAACCGTTACGTCGTCGTCAACGTAACATACGTAGAAGAACTGGTGCTGCTCCAGATGCCCAAGAGCTGGTGCAAAGAATCGTCTCTGCCGTAGGTCAGCTGTCTGGGCCTTGAATCTTGCACCAGTGCAAGAGGGGCGAGATTTCGAGGATCGATCTGGTAACGACTTGATCGACCTCGACTGAGCCGCATCGGCCACAAATTCTGCGGCGGTGTAAGCACGACCAAAGCCGGGCTTACGCGGTTAAATAGAAGAAGAAGTCAGTCTTCGACTTTATCCGAGCGCCAGCGGCCATAAAAACTTAAATAACAAAAAAAACAAAACCAAACATTTAAATAAAACAATTTAAACAAAACCACAAACGTTTATTAAAAAAAAAAAAACAATTAAACAAACATCTACACTAACAAAGAAAACATTAAAAACAAAATTAAAACAGTGAAGTGGTTCCCACTCACACAAATATTTATTTAAAAACAAAAATACAAAAAAAATTTATACAATTAACACTGAACAAATAAACTAAAACAGTGAAAATCTCACAAAACAATCAAACTGTACAAAACATTGAAATATTATAAACAACAAATAAATCCAAATTACAATACAATCTACATTTACACTACATCCTTTTATTTAACTTATTAACTGGTCTCCACAGCTATTGAAGAGAAGTAAGTATATTTCAGGTTCCTTGAAATTAGTACAAGTCGAAATAAATCTATTTCATTTGTTACATCTCTTGTAACAAATCTACAATTTTGTTTGAGTTTTCCAAACAAAACAACAAATTCCCAATTGTTCCAATTGGAAAATTGTTCTCCTCTTATCCTCGAGCTCTTGCTGTTACAGCTTACGTGCTCAGGTTTATTAACGCTATCAGGAAGAAAGGTTTAAAGGTTCAGCATTCTAGTTTGACTCTTAGCCTTACGGAGCTTAAAGAATCAAAAGTTATGCTGATCAAACTAACTCAACGAGTTTATTATCCCCAGGAGTATAGTCAGCTCTCTGATGCGAAACTAATTTCAAAGAAAAGTTCTATTCTCACTTTGAACCCATTTCTGGATTCGAATGGAACTATGAGAGTTAACGGTAGATTAGCCAATTCATACCTTACCTATGATGAAAGGTACCCTTTCATTATTCCAAACTCGTCTAACTTCTGCAGAATGTTTCTTGACTTTACTCATAAAACTCTGTTGCATGCTGACATTTCCCTAATGATGAATGCAATTCAAAGACAATTCTATATACCAGGACTTAAAAGAACTGTTAAAAAATGTGTTCACCATTGTTTAGTGTACGTCCGTTATAAGCAAAAGCTGAAGTCTCAGATTATGGCAGCTCTGCCCACGGAAAGATGCTCCTTTTCTTTACCATTCACTTATGCGGGTGTTGATTTTGCGGGACCTTTTCAGATAAAATCAGGTAACTTGCGAAACTCTCCTTATATGAAAGGATACGCTTGTATATTTGTTTGCTTTTCAACAAAAGCTATACATCTGGAAGCGTGCTCTAGCTTATCCTGCGACGCGTTTTTAGCAGCTTTCGCACGGTTTACGGGTAGAAGGGGGTTACGCCTTATGTCCGATAATGGCACAAATTTTCTCGGCGCCAGTAGATCGTTGCGAAAGGAATCTCTCTCATTTTTACGAAAATCAGCTGAAGATATAAGTAAAAAATATGCAGTCCATGGGTTTGAGTGGAAGTTGATTCCTCCTAGTGTTCCACATATGGGAGGTCTTTGGGAGGCTGGTGTAAAAAGTTTTAAGATTCACTTTCAGAAAATAGCTGGCAACCAAAAGTTTAACTTTGAAGAGTTTTCGACTCTATTAACCCGAATTGAAAGTGTCCTAAACACCAGACCTATTTCCCCTATGTCCGAGGATCCTGAACATTTACAAGCCCTAACTCCTGGTCACTTTTTAAGAGGAGCTCCATTGATGTTCGCCCCTGAACTGCCTTCAGAGAATTTATCGATAATAAATCGATGGGAGCGGCTCAAGGCCTTTCATCATCGTCTTAGTCAACGCTGGAAGACTGAATATCTTCATGAACTTCACAAGCGTTACAAGTGGAAAAACCCACAGCGGGATTTGCAGAAAGATGACTTTGTAGTCATAAAGGATGAGCTCCTACCTCCAAATGAGTGGAAAATGGGACGAATTGAATTAGTCCATACTGGAAAAGATAAACGCGTTCGTGTAGCTGACGTCCGAACAGCGTCTGGAACCGTTACCAGACCAATAGTCAAACTTTGCATGCTTCCGATTTGTGATAAGTCAGTAGATTGACTAGGATTGTATGTTCTGTATGTCCTATATGTTCTGTTCAAATTGTTCAAATTTGTGTTAGCGAACCCATTACTGCTGCTTTGTTTTGTTCTTCTTTTCCCTTTGCAGATGGATCAGTTCCCAGAGTCAGAAATGTGCCTAGTCTGTTTCCGCTACCACCCTCTTCGCTACTGCAAGCAGTTTAAGAAGATGACGGTAAAACAAAGACAATATGTCGTTCGGGTCCATCGCTATTGTTCCAATTGCTTCGCCCGCACGCATCTAGTCGGAGGATGTATTTCAATGGAGGCCTGCCAGGAGTGTGGAGATTTGCATCACACCATGTTGCATCCTGAGCGGTCCCAACGACATCGTCAACAACCACAACGACGTCAACAACAACGACAACGTCTCCAACAACAACCACAACGACGTCAACAACAACCACAACAACAACCTCAACGTCGTCAACAACAACGTCGTCGACCACAACCTCGCCAGCAGATGCAATCTTCACGTCGCCGTCGGCAACAACCTCAACGTCGCCGTCAGCTGGTACAAGGTCGTCGTCCCCAACCACACCGTCGTCAACCTGTTGCAGTCACCGTACAACAGATTGTTGCAGCTGTGGGTCAGTTGTCGGGGGTATTAAACATTGCACCAGTGCAAGAGGGGCGTGATGTCGAGGATCGATCTGGCAACGACTTGATCGACCTCGACTAAGCCGCATCGGCCACTTATTCAGCGGCGGTGTAAGTACGGCCCAAGCCATACTTTCGCGGCTAAGGAGGACGAAGAAGTCAGTCTTCGACTACAACCGAACGCCAGCGGCCAAAAAAAAACAAACAAAAAATAAATACAAACATATAAATATAAAAGAATTTTTAATAAAACAAATTCACAAACATTTATATAAACAATTAAACAAACATTCATACAAACAAGAAAAAGACATTCAAACTTAAAAAATAAGTGTCGTGAGTGGTTCCCACAAAAACACATACATTTATTCTTTTACAACAAAAAAACATAATTGAACTAATAAACAAAACACCAGTGAAATATTTAAAACCTACATTGTACAAAACAAAACAAGAAATTTAAATATTATAAACACCAAATAAAAACTGAAATACAACACTAGCAAATACCACTTTTTTTTTATATTTATTTTCTGGTCTCCACAGCAATTGAAAGAGAAGTAAGTATATTTCAGGTTCCTTGAAATTAGTACAAGTCGAAATAAATCTATTTCATTTGTTACATTTCTTTTAACAAATTTACCATTTTGTTTGAGTTATCCAAACAAAACAACAAATTCCCAACTGTTCCAATTGGAAATTTGTTTATGGTCCTTCTGAAACCGTCAAAGAATCGGCAAAATAAAAATTTTTAATTTCATTAAAATAAAAAATAAATTTTCAATTTATTCCCTTTATTTTGCAAATCGTTTATTACAACAAAGATTTATTTCGATTTCACATTATTTTGTTCTTAAAATATTGTGTGTAGATTAGTACATTTGGTGGTGGTTTTTTCTTTTATTTACTAGCTTTATTCTCATTAAAATTCTCTTAATATAATTTACATACGATAGTACTCAACTATATCAAGAAGAATAAAGCATAAAAGAAAATAAGAGAAAATTATTTATCAGTAGTGTAATTGTTGTTACAGTTAATTGTGTACCCTACACTTTACAGGCTGATAATATTAGTACAACGCTGAGTTTGTTTTTTTTAATAATTTATATAAAATTAATTTTATATATTTCGGTGTTAATTTTAAAGTTCTTTATTAAAATACACCCTACTATTTTTCGAATAGGCATTTTTAATTCAAGGTTCGTTTTGATACATATTGAAATTGTAGATTTTATTGGAATTCTTCAATTAATATTTAAATATATAGTGTCAGCTGTCAGTCACTTTAGAAATATTTTACTACAGGTACCCTACATACAGTGTTTAATACTTTCCGTACATAGTTCGTTTTGTACTTTTCTACTGTCATATAGTAATTTTCATTACATATTATTTTTGGGTTCACTAAAAAGTCACATTCCTTTGTTTATAGTAAAAGAAAATAAGTACAATGGGTTCCCAAATATGTACTAGATTCATTCACGAATCAGAAAATTTAATGGGTGTTTGCAATAAATTTTAAAGTCTAGGTTGTGATGATTTGACTGAATCTCTTTTAGAGGCAAAACTGCAAACACTAGAAGAGGATTGGCAGTCGCTACGCCGTGCTTATGAAGGCGTATATATGGCTGATGACGGAATCGTCAGCCCAGATTATAAAGCGAATGCTAAATCCACTTATGAAGAATGTAGGGATAGGTATCAAGAGACCAAAGCTGAGATGATAGATTTTATAAAAATGTCCAAAGCTTCCGCTAAAAACAATCAAAGAGACAGTGGTCCTTCTCATTCCTCAGCATTTGATCCATCTAGTTACCATCCACTAAACATGACTTATGAAGCGCCAGATATGGGTGTCAACGTTCCACCATGCGATGCACCTGACTTTCATGGTTCCTATGAAGAGTGGCCTTCATTTAGAGACATGTTCAGTGCTGTTTACATCAGCAAAATAAGAATGCCAGACGTACAAAAGTTATTGTACTTAAGAAGAAAGGCAAAAGGTGCAGCAAGTTCTATTGTAAATAAATATCCATTGACCAATGAAAGTTTCTCGTTAGTATGGGGTGCTTTACGAGCACGCTACGAAAACAAAAGGGTTCTTGTAGATATACAATTGAAGGCTCTATTTAGGCTTGCCAGATTTGAAATCAACAAAAAATGTACATGGTAGTTAAAAAAGCAGTACAATTGAGTAGGAAAAAGTACAATTGTTTATTTTTAAAAAATTCAATTAAATTGTTCTAAAAACGGTATATTGATATAGGTTGTTATGATTTTTCACAACAAACTCAATTGAAAACTAATTCATGAGAAATAAATTTATAATTAATCCAATTACAAATCATTTTTTAATATTCGTGTGTAATTAATTTATATTTTTTCTTTAAAAAATGTCGAATTCACCAAATTTTTGTTTTGTTTGGTTTGTTTACATTTTCAAATATCAATAATTTGTTGTGAACATTCATATGTTTGATATCTTTTACTGGAGAAAAAATATCCAGTAAAAAATTCTCTATCATCGAACTGTCATATTTATCATTCTCATACTCTCTCGTTGCAAATTTTGTAAAGTACGCGAACGGAATATAGTAACAAATTGTTACAACCCTGCGGGGAAGAGAACTGACACGAAACTTGTCACGCGCTAGTTCTAAAGTGATAGGGACCGGGTCTAGTTCTGACACTTTATATGGAGGGGACTTGTCACTTTAACATGGCGATGTCCTACGAGGGGGTTAATTGACACCCTTTTCATACTCTGTGACATGTCACGGAACTTAACTCATCGAACCTGTGTAATTTCGGAAAATATGAACCTACCCCAGATATTGTCCCAAATGAATACGTCACTGGTTCAACTTAAAGAACTACTTTCATGTGAGTTTATTTGATACCGGTATTATATATTATTACAAGAGAACTGACACAGGTCTGACCTTTAAGACTTATTCTTGAATAGTTTCAAATGCACTCACTCAAGATTAACTTAAAATAACTTATATAGTACCGGTACTAAAAGGACCTATCATGGGAATTACACTAAGTATATACATATACACAAGATTACTTTTTATTTTAAAGCAGCTAAATTTTATTATCTTTTATTTCAAAATAAGAAAAGTGATAATAATCCGAGACTCCAATGTAGCTTTAATTTTGAAATTAGTTTTTAATAAAAATAATAAGTTATACGAACTCGAGGACATTTGTTTTAAAGTTATATTATGTAATTATTTCCAATATTATGTATTCTTTGGATATCATTTTCAAGAAATAATATATATTTGTAAGACACATGTGTATGTATAATTACCTTAAAATATAGTTGTTACTATTTCTTAAAAATTATATAAAACAATATTGAAATATTAGAAAATATATAGTACATAGAATATAATATTAAAATAATTAACCTCGAGTCGAAAAACTATTCAGTTTTAATATAAAAAAATATTGTAAGAAAAAATTTTTAATTTATAATAAAAACTAAATATTTTTTAAGGAAAATTAATATTACAAAGTAAAAATAAATTCATTAAAAATTTAACTTTAAAAAATTTAATTAAAAATTATTTCAGACTTTAATAGAATATTGGTTTTAATAATATAAAAAAATATAAATTACGTAAATTTAAAAATTAAAATTTTTTAATTTAAAAATACTAAGTTTTATAATAAAAACTAAATAATTTTTTATTCCAAAGTTAAAATAAATTCATTTAAAACTAACTTTAAAAAAATATAAATTAAAAATTATTTCAGTTAATAGAGTATTGGTTTTAAAAAAAATTAGAAAATACAAATTACTTCAATGTTAAAAATTACATTTTACGGAAATTGGATCATATATAAAAAATTAATTATCATGCTTTTTCTTTTAAATTTTTTTTTAAATGTCGCTTTTTTGTAAGATTAAGTGCTCTTCTAATTCTTCCCTCGATGTCATCTATTTCTGGGTTAGCTCCTACTGCATCTAAAATTGATAAATTAAATAATATTATTTATATTATTTAATAAAATAAACAAATACATAAACTAATTATTTAAAATTAAATTAGTTATTTAATTTGAAAATTTAAATAGACATTTATAAAATAATTTGTTTATAATGGAAATTATTATTATTGTTATAATTAAAAAAAGTATACCTTTTATTGCATTGTATATGTTTTCGAAATTCTTCAACCTTTTTTTTTCATGAGTCCCATCTACATTATATGTGTATAAAAGTTCTTCAGAAATGATTAAGCCTATATTTTTCACAATATTTTTTCTTATAAGGTTCTTTATTGTTGTCACCTGAAATAGATATGAGACATTTTATTAAATATTTGTATTTTTTCAAAAATTTAATTATGTACTTACATATAAATGTTTATTATTCTCATTAATTTGATTTTCAATTTCATTTAAATTTTTTTCTGAATTTATTGGAAACAGGTTTGAAAGCATATTGGATGTTTCATCCTGCTTTACTAGAATTTTGGTAAGGACATTTTGTGCTGCTAATGCTTCCATTATTTTTTTTATTTTGCTCCTTTAATATTTCTGAAATATATGAAATATATAACAAAAATGATTAGTTTTAAGTAAAATAAATATATTAAAATAAATTACCTGTTTGTTGTTTGAACATATTATCTATATATGTTTTCAGTTCTGTGCAATCATGGCAGGATTTTTTCTGGGAAAATTCGGTTTCAGTGGGAATTTGGCGACTTCGTTTCATCTTTTAAATATTAAATATATGTATGTATTGGAAGAAATAAATATTAGTGTAAAATCGGAATTAATAAAAATTTGTTTTGGTAGGGAAAAGATAACATTTTATTTTCTATTTCATCGATGGAAAATTCTTCTTCTTTTGATAAATTATAATCTACCAAAATAATGCCCAACTTAATGGAATCCATTGGACTTTTAAAAAAGCTGCATTTATTGACAAATCTGCTTCCTAACACTGCATTTTTTTTCTTTATTAAAACCATTAATTTTTAAAGGTATTTCCGATTTTAAGTAGCATATATTGTCAGGGCTTTTTGAATTAAATACAAACCCACTTTTACAATAACTTACAATTTTCTTTTTTTCTTTAAATCCCTCATCTACTTTTTCAACTATTCTTTTTTCATTCTGAATTTTATTAAATATTTGTTGAATTATTTTATTAGGTTGTTTAATATAATTTTTTAAAACTTGTAAATAATTTTCGAAATCATACGCTGAGAAGTTTGGTAGAATACCAAACTTTTTCACACTTTCACCTAAATGTAAAAGATTGTGAACGTTATGGGAAATTGAATTCTCACCAAATACAAACGCGAAGTCTTTTACAAATTCCTCTAACATATTTTGAGCCACATTAATATTTTGTTCCAAGTTCTTTTGTGCCGACAACAATCTGCAAGCACAATGCAAAAGGAGATACTCATGATAAACCTCATTTGGTACATTTTCTTTAAAAATAAGTATTCCTGTATACAGTAATATTTGGCGAAATTCTGTTGCTTTAAAATTTGCTATCTCCACCAAATTTCTAGGCCGACGAACAAATTCTTTTGAAATAAAAGAATGTAATGATTCCAAATGCCTTGAAATTTTAGAAATTTGGTCCTTCGAAATATTAAACTCTAGTTTATTATGAACTATTCTTAACATCATTTTTCGCATTATGCCTAAATCCACAAGGTGCATACTATCTATTGCCACTTGACTAACCATTTTGACTCCTAAATCCTCCAGTGGAGTTCTTTGAGAAAGAAATATATTTTTATGATGATTTTGATATTTTCTTTCCTCAAATCTTTATCAGATATTAATACCCCGGACTCGGTAGAATAAGTAAGCACCTTATTAATTTTTCTGCCCACTTGAACGCATTTGGTGCATCCGTGGGAAGATGTGTGTCCAAAAATACCACAAATAAAAGCTTTGGCCGGGGAGTCGCAAACTATTGCCCTAATTTTTAATTTTATTAACTTTCCCTCAAATTCTATGCCATTTTCAATTAAATTTTTCATTTCGAAAATAAAGTCTGCAAAATACTCGGTTATATCGTTTGGTTTATTATTGCCAAGATAAATTCCAATTGGAAGTATAGAAATATTTTTAATATTTACAACTCGCAATAATATTGGCCACAACTGTGTTCTGGAGCTTTTAAAAAGCGGCAGTCCGTCGATATTTACATCGACTATGATTTCTTCGTAGTTCGTTACCACAGAACCAATTGATTCCAATTGTTTCCTAACACCAAAATGTGAATATACACCTGGCGAGACCTGCTTTATCAAAGCTTTTTCCCTGTTGGGTATTAGTGTTTTCATACTAAGAGGAACTTCTAAATTTTCTTCTTTAAGTATAGCCAATAATTCTTCAACTGATTTTCTACTTGGTCTATTCCGAATAATCCATTCCTTAAATTTTTCACTAAGAGAACTACTGATCTCATTGTCCACATTTTCAAATGCTGCCGCTAATTTTTCAGAATCTATATGATTTATTCCACCACTATTTTCTACACTTTGCGCTTCAACATCATTCAAATTGTGGACAAATTCTCTTTTTTTCTGAGAAATTAATCTTCGTATATGCCTCTTACTTACACTTCCACCACTCATTTTACTTACCTTTAAACTTTAAATTTTATTAAATGCACACAATTTTTAATTATTTTAATATTAAACATACAAATACACTTTTACTTCTTTAATTTAACTTGTTTCCACAGCCAAAATATGAAACCGAATGACAAAAATAAGGGTGAGTTTGCAAATTACTCTAGTCCCTATATGTACTTTACAAAGAATAGACAAATACACATCAACATTACAAACAAAATCACATAAAATGGTTTTTCTGTTCATTCGTAAATAATGTCGAAAGTGTAGCTTTTCTTTTATTGTTCTTTATTATTCTCATTGTTTTTGTTTCTCTCTAGTAGATCAAAAGCAGGAGAGTATTTTTTTATGAGAACTAGAGTATTTTATTTAAGCGACAACATTTAAGTGT